>NW_023995508.1:65000-107700 GCF_015586225.1 Lucilia sericata | reverse complement strand
TTCAGTTCTAGTTCAGTTCTAGTTCAGTTCTAGTTCAGTTCTAGTTCAGTTCTAGTCAGTTCTAGTTCAGTAGTTCAGTCAGTTTAGTTCAGTTTAGTTCAGTTATAGTTCAGTTCTAGTTCAGTTCTAGTTCAGTTCTAGTTCAGTTCTAGTCGTTCTAGGTTCAGTTCTAGTTAGTCTAGTTCAGTTCTAGTTCAGTTCTAGTTCAGTTCTAGTTCATTCTAGTTCAGTTCTAGTTCAGTTCTAGTTCAGTTCTAGTTCAGTTCTAGTACAGTTCTAGTTTCAGTTCTAGTTCGTTTCTTCATCATTTCTAGTCATTTCTTCTTCAGTTCTTGATCTTTCAAGTAAGAATTATTTAAAATTTACCAGACAGTTCCCTTTCTAAACAACTTATTTAAAATTTGCTCCTATATAATTCCCCATTTAACCATATTGTTTTCTTAATTCCCACTTTAGACATCTTTGGAGTAAAATCCTTTACAAAATAAAGTTATTTATACTCTACACCCCTTTAATTTAAAGTCGTTCCCCATTCATATCACATCAGATGCATGTTAATTTGTTACAACTTCATGTGCTGCATTATTTTTAGTATTAGCATTTAGTTTCTGTATAATTTTTTTTTCTGTTAACTTTCATTGTTGAAAGTCAAACATTTCAAATGAAAAGGTTAAATGCATTCAATGAAAGTCGTCGTTTTTATTTATGAAACATTATCATCAACAACATCATCATCGTCAACAACGACATCACATCACACAAATTCGCTTGATTATATCATTTGTTAAGCATCACTTGTCTTTAACAGAAAATGAAAATCGAGTATGACAAAAAAAAAAGAGTGTAGCTAGTTTGAAGTTGAATGACAACTTGTATGTCAACATTTGTATAAAATAACAACAAGAAAAACATAATGTTGCATTAACGCACTCGACCCCTTTGGTCTCTCTTCTACGAATTACTCTTTATTTCCCTGTTTTATTTAACATTTTATCATTTTACATAGTTGTATTACTTATTACTTGTATTATAGCAAATGATTGTTTTTATAGCAAGATATGTATGTACACATATAAAAACCCCGGACTTTATGCAGGAATTTAATGTCAAGTTGTTGTGGTTGGTGGCAACGTTGGTTTTTTTTCTGTTATTTTCTTTAGCTGGAGTTTGACAAACAGACTGCATGGCAGCTTAAATATCTTTTTCTTCGGTTTTTTATCTGCTGTAATCTTTCAATATTGAAAAAATTTACAAATTCCATATGAATAAAAACATGATAAACGACCGTATAATATTTCCAGACTTCATTTACACACATTCTGCAAAAATACACACGTGAAAAACTCCTTTTTCTCTTCTACCTTTAACTGCAGATGCGTAAGGAAGTTTCATTGGAAAGAGACTTCTTCATAATTTTTTAATAGAAAATCGGATTTTATATGAAAATTTATTGTAAAATCCGATATTTAGAGAAATTGCTCTTTTGGGCTTAACCCATAAATGCCTAAACGTCATTTTGGTTTTAGCTTGATGGCTATTTGCCAAAGATATGTATGCTCCTGTAAAGCACTAGAAGAAAGGAGCATCGTTTCTAAACGAACGTTTTATGGTGTAAAAGATAACTAACTGAAAGGGTTAGAACACCACCTACGCTCCTGCCCTCTTTTACACTTGTGCGTTTTTACATTTTACACATTTTGAAGTACATTTCTTTATTGTTGTTTTTGCAGCTTTTTGTACTTTATTGTTCGGTTCGCATTGAATGCGTTTTTGTATTGTTTAAAGTGCCTAAACTTACCTACACATAATAAAAAACACATTGCAGTAAATTTCTTGTTGTTGTTGCTGTTCTTCTTAATGCAACACACTGCAGTTGTTGAACAACATGTTTAATTTTAATTTTTTTCTTCACATTTTATTATTGTTGATTGACATTTGACGACTTTTGATGGGCACGCTTAAGTTCTCTTTTAACCAATATAATACAATGCAACAATGCAATTGTTGTTACTGCTGCAGTTTTAGTCCCAACAAAGATGTTGAAGTGTTTCTCCTTTTTTGTGAAAGAATATTGTTGGCATTATTAAACATTTTACTTAATTTAGCTGTTTTTTTTTTCTCTTTGTTTCCAGTGAGAAGCAGTGGTAAAAACTGGGGATTTTAGGGGGCGGAGGGGAACCCTATTTATGTGAAGAACGTTTCTCATGCAAGTAAACAAATTTACTGCACGCATATTTTTTTATTGAGGATTTTTAAAATATAGGCTGTCCTCAAACGAAATGGAAAACGATTAATGATGTGATGAATATATCAGACATGAGTTTTACACGAATTCAAGTTACTCTTCTGTTCAGTTCTAGTTTAGTTCTGGTTCAGTTCTAGTTCAGCTCAGTTCTAGTTCAGTTCTAGTTAAGTTCTAGTTCAGTTCTAGTTTCAGTTCTAGTTCGTTCTAGTTCAGTTCTAGTTCAGTTCTAGTTCAGTTCTCTAGTTCAGTTCTAGTTCAGTTCTAGTTCAGTTCTAGTTCAGTTCTAGTTCAGTTTAGTTCAGTTCTAGTTCAGTTCTAGTTCAGTTTCTAGTTCAGTTCTTTAGTTCAGTTCTAGTTCAGTTCTAGTTCAGTTCTAGTTCAGTTCTAGTTCAGATCTAGTTCAGTTCTAGTTCAGTCTAGTTCAGTTCCAGTTCAGTTCTAGTTCAGTTTTAGTTCAGTTCTAGTTCAGTTCTAGTTCAGTTCTAGTTCAGTTCTAGTTCAGATCTAGTTCAGTTCTAGTTCAGTTCTAGTTCAGTTCCAGTTCAGTTCTAGTTCAGTTCTAGTTCAGTTCTAGTTCAGTTCTAGTTCAGTTCTAGTTCAGTTCTCGTTCAGTTCTAGTTCAGTTCTAGTTCAGTTCTAGTTCAGTTCTAGTTCAGTTCTAGTCAGTTTCTAGTTCAGTTCTAGTTCAGTTCTAGTTCAGTTCTAGTTTAGTTCTAGTTCAGTTCTAGTTTAGTTCTAGTTCAGTTGAGTTCTAGTTCAGTTCTAGTTAAGTTCTAGTTCAGTTTAGTTCAGTTCTAGTTCAGTTCTAGTTCAGTTCTAGTTCAGTTCTAGTTCAGTTCTAGTTCAGTTCTAGTTCAGTTCTAGTTCAGTTCTAGTTCAGTTCTAGTTCAGTTCTAGTTCAGTTCTAGTTCAGTTCTAGTTCAGTTCTTGTTCAGTTCTAGTTCAGTTCTAGTTCAGTTCTTGTTCAGTTCTAGTTCAGTTCTAGTTTAGTTCTAGTGCAGTTCTAGTTCAGTACTAGTTCAGTTCTAGTTCAGTTCTAGTTCAGTTCTAGTTCAGTTCTAGTTCAGTTCTAGTTCAGTTCTAGTTCAGTTCTAGTTCAGTTCTAGTTCAGTTCTAGTTCAGTTCTAGTTCAGTTCTAGTTTAGTTCTAGTTCAGTTCTAGTTCAGTTCTAGTTCAGTTCTAGTTTAGTTCAGTTCTAGTTCAGTTCTAGTTCAGTTCTAGTTCAGTTCTAGTTCAGTTCTAGTTCAGTTCTAGTTCAGTTCTAGTTCAGTTCTAGTTCAGTTCTAGTTCAGTTCTAGTTCAGTTCTAGTTCAGTTCTAGTTCAGTTCTAGTTCAGTTCTAGTTCAGTTCTAGTTCAGTTCTAGTTCAGTTCTAGTTCAGTTCTAGTTCAGTTCTAGTTAAGTTAGTTCTAGTTCAGTTCTAGTTCAGTTCTAGTTCAGTTCTAGTTCAGTTCTAGTTCAGTTCTGTTCAGTTCTAGTTCAGTTCTAGTTTAGTTCTAGTGCAGTTCTAGTTCAGTACTAGTTCAGTTCTAGTTCAGTTCTAGTTCAGTTCTAGTTCAGTTCTAGTTCAGTTCTAGTTCAGTTCTAGTTCAGTTCTAGTTCAGTTCTAGTTAGTTCTAGTTCAGTTCTAGTTCAGTTCTAGTTCAGTTCTAGTTAGTTCTAGTTCAGTTCTAGTTCAGTTCTAGTTCAGTTCTAGTTCAGTTCTAGTTCAGTTCTAGTTCAGTTCAGTTCTAGTTCAGTTCTAGTTCAGTTCTAGTTCAGTTCTAGTTCAGTTCTAGTTCAGTTCTAGTTCAGTTCTAGTTCAGTTCTAGTTCAGTTCTAGTTCAGTTCTAGTTCAGTTCTAGTTCAGTTCAGTTCAGTTCTAGTTCAGTTCTAGTTCAGTTCTAGTTCAGTTCTAGTTCAGTTCTAGTTCAGTTCTAGTTCAGTTCTAGTTCAGTTCTAGTTCAGTTCTAGTTCAGTTCTAGTTCAGTTCTAGTTCAGTTCTAGTTCAGTTCTGTTCAGTTCTAGTTCAGTTCTAGTTCAGTTCTGTTCAGTTCTAGTTCAGTTCTAGTTAGTTCTAGTCAGTTCTAGTTCAGTTCTAGTTCAGTTCTAGTTCAGTTCTAGTTCAGTTCTAGTTCAGTTCTAGTTCAGTTCTAGTTCAGTTCTAGTTCAGTTCTAGTTCAGTTCTAGTTCAGTTCTAGTTCAGTTCTAGTTCAGTTCTAGTTAGTTCTAGTTCAGTTCTAGTTCAGTTCTAGTTCAGTTCTAGTTTAGTTCAGTTCTTAGTTCAGTTCTAGTTTCAGTTCTAGTTCAGTCTAGTTCAGTTCTAGTTCAGTTCTTAGTTCAGTTCTAGTTCAGTTCTAGTTCAGTTCTAGTTCAGTTCTAGTTCAGTTCTAGTTCAGTTCTAGTTCAGTCTAGTTCAGTTCTAGTTCAGTTCTAGTTCAGTTCTAGTTCAGTTCTAGTTCAGTTCTAGTTCAGTTCTAGTTAAGTTCTAGTTCAGTTCTAGTTCAGTTCTAGTTCTAGTTAGTCTAGTTCCGTTCTAGTTCAGTTCTTGTTCAGTTCTAGTTCAGTTCTAGTTTAGTTCTAGTGCAGTTCTAGTTCAGTACTAGTTCAGTTCTAGTCAGTTCTAGTTCAGTTCTAGTTTCAGTTCTAGTTCAGTTCTAGTTCAGTTCTAGTTCAGTTCTAGTTCAGTTCTAGTTTAGTTCTAGTTCAGTTCTAGTTCAGTTCTAGTTCAGTTCTAGTTTAGTTCTAGTCAGTTCTAGTTCAGTTCTAGTCAGTTCTAGTTCAGTTCTAGTTCAGTTCTAGTTCAGTTCTAGTTCAGTTCTAGTTCAGTTCTAGTTCAGTTCCAGTTCAGTTCTAGTTCAGTTCTAGTTCAGTTCTAGTTCAGTTCTAGTTCAGTTCTAGTTCAGTTCTAGTTCAGTTCTAGTTCAGTTCTAGTTTCAGTTCTAGTTCAGTTCTAATTCAGTTCTAGTTCAGTTCAAGTTCAGTTCTTAGTTCCCGTTTTATTCGTCATGATGCTAAAAGATTTAAATATGTAAAGTTGGTGAAATTCAAAATTTCTGAAGGAGGGAACATTTTTCAAGAGTTTTGAATTATTTCAAAGTTTTGCAGGGTCCTTCGAACCTGATATTGGAAGTATAAGTGTAGGAATAATATTTAAGCATTTTTGTCTTATAATTACTTTTGTGTAAATTCTAGATGAAAATATTTAACACAGAAGTAATTCTGCGATTTATAGACTTAAAAAAATAAAAAGTTTTACGCTGAAATGATCCTTCGAACCGTATGCTGGAAAAATATAATAGGCTATGCCGTATAATTTTACCGAAATTAGTTATATTATGGTTCAAGAGAACTGAGTAACAATGACTGGTTTTCTTAAAAAAGAAAAAATTTTCTGAAAACAAATTAAAAGAATTTAATTTTACTCTGATGCTAAAGGTAGAGATTTAAACCAGTATATTTTTCAAATCAAAAGAGATTGTATTATAATTATAGCTTATTTCTCCCTTCCTTTTCTCATTCATAATTTGTTCACTTTTAACGATTAATTGCTTCATTTTTCTATTCTTCTCCCCTTTGGCACTTTAAACTTAATATCTTCCTTCTACGCCATTAATACACTTTTAAAGAGTGACAAATGTTATGACACACTTAATATACCCTCAATGTTTCCTTTTTCCAACACATGAATGTGAGAATGACGATGATGATGATGAATATAATCAAAGTATCTGGCAAATAATATTAAATGTTTTGCATACATTGTATAAAACGAATGCATGTTCTGTCATCTTTGTCTGTCCATTTACCAGTCCGTCCGACTGTCTATAATTATTGAAAGGGAGAATACTAACTTTGGCCCAAGTGTATTTTAAAACGTATTTTGTATATTATTATGTTAATTGCATTTTTAGTAAGTGGCTGCTGATGATGATGATGACGACGTTGATGTTCAAGTAGAAGATGTTTGAAAATTACGATGATAATGCGTATTTCTGAAACACGCAAATTGGTTTCAAAAAGGTTTCTCCTTTTTTCCTTCTGGATATACTAAATGGATTCCTGTAAATTGCATGTAGTACATATTTATACGATTTCGATTATCATCCTTCAAACATCATCATTATCATTCGTCGTTTGTCGTCATCATCGTCAATATCCTATAACTTGTTGATATGCCTGTGATGACAACAATTGCTTAAACACAACTAAAAATATATGTTTCTTACAATCATGTTTGTCTGTTTATCATGTGATATTAAAAAAAAAAAACTCTGCATTTGTTTGTTATTGTTGTTTTGGTTGGTATGACTGACTGACTGACTGACTGTTTGGTTGTTTGATTCATTTCTTTGGCTTGGATGGGCTTTCATTTGTTAACGATTAGCTATTTCCGCAGCTGTTTCTCCGTCTCCTTCTTCTATTTCTGCCACTTCAGTCCTTTTAACGTTTTCGTTATTTTGCAATTTTTTCCATTTTGTTATTATAAAATCGAGGCACGAGTATGAAAAGTGTTGCAAGCCATTATTATGAATTTTATTCTACAAATGAAATGACAACTTGTGGTAATGAAAGAGGTAGAGGAACAAAATGTAAAATAGCAGAAGTTCCTAAAGTTTGCTAAGACAAGGAAATATAGGAATGAATAACTCTTCGTTACAAATGGTCCTTCGATAGATAGATAGATAGATAGATAGATAGATAGATAGATAGATAGATAGATAGATAGATAGATAGATAGATAGATAGATAGCTAGATAGATAGATAGATAGATAGATAGATAGATAGATAGATAGATAGATAGATAGATAGATAGATAGATAGATAGATAGATAGATAGATAGATAGATTAGTAGTTAGTTAGTTAGTTAGTTAGTTAGTTAGTTAGTTAGTTAGTTAGTTAGTTAGTTAGTTAGTTAGTTAGTTAGTTAGTTAGTAGTAGTAGTTAGTAGTAGTTAGTTAGTTAGTTAGTTAGTTAGTTAGTTAGTTAGTTAGTTAGTTAGTTAGTTAATTCGTTAGTTCGTTAGTTAGTTAGTTAGTAGTTAGTTAGTTAGTTAGTTAGTAGTTAGTTAGTTAGTAGTAGTTAGTTAGTTAGTTAGTAGTTAGTTAGTTAGTTAGTAGTAGTTAGTTAGTTAGTTAGTTAGTTAGTAGTTAGTTAGTTAGTTAGTTAGTAGTTAGTAGTAGTTAGTTAGTTAGTTAGTTAGTTAGTAGTTAGTTAGTTAGTAGTTAGTTAGTTGTTAGTAGTTAGTTAGTTAGTAGTTAGTTAGTTAGTTAGTAGGTAGTTATTAGTTAGTTAGTTAGTTAGTTAGTTAGTTAGTTAGTTAGTTAGTTCGTTAGTTAGTTAGTTAGTTAGTTAGTTAGTTAGTTAGTTAGTTAGTTAGTTAGTTAGTTAGTTAGTTAGTTAGTAGTTAGTTAGTTAGTTAGTTCAGTTAGTAGTTAGTTAGTTAGTTAGTTAGTTAGTTAGTTAGTTCGTTAGTTAGTTATAGTTAGTAGTTGTTAGTTAGTAGTTAGTTAGTTAGTTTAGTAGTTAGTTAGTTAGTTAGTTAGTTAGTTAGTTAGTTAGTTAGTAGTTAGTTAGTTAGTAGTTAGTTAGTTAGTTAGTTAGTTAGTTAGTTAGAGTTTAGTTAGTGTTAGTTAGTTAGTTAGTTAGTTAGTTTAGAGTTAGTCAGTTAGTTACTAGTTAGTTAGTTAGTTACTTAGGCTAATTAGTTGAAAGGCTATGCATTTTTAATTATATCGAAAGGTACACCTAGCCCACAAAGGGGTCTATTGAGCTTTTTTATTTTAAAGACTCTGGTGAGAATCGAACCCTCCTGCCTAAATTTAAGAACTCCTGCTTCTTTTCCTTTATATAAATAAGTAGTAAACTGCCAGTAAAATGACTAAACATTTGTAGTTGTTATCGAGGTTTGAATAGATCTGGAAATAGAAAAGGCAAAAGACTAAAGAAAAAAAACTTATTGAATTATTCCAATTATAATGGTGCTTATAGAGCTGTCGATTTAATACAATGTACTGAATAAAAAGCAATCAGTAAAATGCCTCGATTCATTTCTACTCAACTCATTATAAGAAATAAATGCAAAAAGAAAAAAACTATTCCTAATAGAATTATTTATATATTTAGACATAAGACATCAGCATGATTTAATGCTGAGTTGTCAATAAAACTAAATAGGATTTAAAACTTAATTAATGGTTAAATGAATTCTTTAGAAATTAGCTGAGAATGAAGAAAAGGAAATTATAATAGGATGTAAATGGAATTTATACTAAGAAATGTTGATTAAGACATAGTTCATATACATTTAAAATGCATATTTAATAAAATAAAGAAATAAAAATATTTGGATTATTCTTTGTAATATATCTGAAAAATATAAAGAAACTTCAAATTTTCTGAGAACATTTTAACTTAAACAATTTGGCCTCTACCGCAAATGGTCCTTCGAACCTGATGCTATAATTATTACACGTTTCATTTTCAAAAATTTAATAAAGTTTTTTATTACTCCTATCAAAAAACAACACTTTTTAAGCAGTTTTTTCCCATGATCATAAAAAATATTTTCCCTTTTTTGCATTGCATTCTTGTTTGCTTCATATTATTCAACTTTTAAACAAAAATTCTTAATTTTAATGGAATATTTTCCTGGTAAAATAATTGAAACAGCATTTCTTAAGTTTGTATATTTTTCATTAGTTTATAAATCAAACATGACACTCGGGGCATTGTGGCTGGAAACCAACAAGAACAAAAAGTGCCACATTTACACAAAAATTTGTACAACTTCCGTTGAATGAATAAACAAAAGAAGATGATTCCCCTAAGTTTTCTTTTTTTTCGGTTTGTTTTCAGTTTATTTGTTTATTTATTCTGTATATTGTGTTGTCAATGCATTTCGCCGAAAATGTTGTTAATTTTTGCATCAACAAAATCCAATTAAGTTCTCAAAAAAATAACTGAACGAAAACGAATATAAAAATTAGTCACTCCGTCAACGAAGAAAGACAGCAGGGGTGTTAATTAGGGACTTTCAGAGGCACTCTACTGTGATGAGAAATAATAAACAATTTTAATTAAGTTAATGTACTATACGAATGAATTTGAAATTAATTAAAAGTCTTTTAAAAAGTTAATTCTATTAACACAAAGAGCTTGTTAGTTTAGGAACAAGTTAGTTATAAAATAAAATGGGCGATAAAGCTATAACATTAAGAGGGGAATATATATGAAAAAAATTTGACTAATTTCGAAGCACTTACTGCAAATGGTCTCTAACTAACTAACTAACTAACTAACTAACTACTAACTAACTAACTACTAACTAACTAACTAACTAACTAACTAACTAACTAACTAACTACTAACTAACTAACTAACTAACTAACTAACTAACTAACTACTAACTAACTAACTAACTAACTAACTAACTAACTAACTAACTAACTAACTACTAACTAACTAACTAACTAACTAACTACTAACTAACTAACTAACTAACTAACTAACTAACTACTAACTAACTAACTAACTAACTACGAACTAACTAACTAACTAACTAACTAACTAACTAACTAACTAACTAACTACTAACTAACTAACTAACTAACTAACTAACTACTACTAACTAACTAACTAACTAACTAACTACTAACTAACTAACTAACTAACTAACTAACTACTAACTAACTAACTAACTAACTAACTAACTAACTAACTAACTAACTAACTACTAACTAACTAACTAACTAACTAACTAACTAACTAACTAAC
This sequence comes from Lucilia sericata, assembly GCF_015586225.1. Classification (NCBI taxonomy): domain Eukaryota; kingdom Metazoa; phylum Arthropoda; class Insecta; order Diptera; family Calliphoridae; genus Lucilia; species Lucilia sericata. The sequence goes on along the minus strand of NW_023995508.1, from coordinate 97,699 downwards.
TAACTAACTAACTAACTAACTAACTAACTAACTACTAACTAACTAACTAACTAACTAACTAACTAACTAACTAACTACAACTAACTAACTAACTACTAACTAACTAACTAACTAACTAACTAACTACTAACTAACTAACTAACTAACTAACTACTAACTAACTAACTAACTAACTAACTAACTAACTAACTAACTAACTAACTAACTAACTAACTAACTAACTAACTAACTAACTAACTAACTACTAACTACTACCTAACTAACTAACTAACTAACTAACTAACTAACTAACTAACTAACTAACTAACTAACTAACTAACTAACTAACTAACTAACTAACTAACTAACTAACTAACTAACTAACTAACTACTAACTAACTAACTAACTAACTAACTAACTAACTAACTAACTAACTAACTACTAACTAACTAACTAACTAACTAACTAACTAACTAACTAACTAACTAACTAACTAACTAACTAACTAACTAACTACTAACTAACTAACTAACTAACTAACTAACTAACTAACTACTACTAACTACTAACTAACTAACTAACTAACTACTAACTAACTAACTAACTAACTAACTAACTAACTAACTAACTAACTAACTAACGAACTAACTTAACCTAACTAACTAACTAACTAACTAACTAACTAACTAACTAACTAACTAACAATACTAACTAACTAACTAAGCTAACATAACTAACTAACGAACTAACTAACTAACGAACTAACTACCTAACTACTAACTACTAAACTAACTAACTAACTAACTAACTAAGCTAACTAAACAACTAACTAACTAACTAACTAAACTAACTAACTAACTAACTACTAACTAACTACTAACTAACTAACTAACTAATAAACTAGTCTACGAGTAATTCAATTTGTAAACAAGTCCATTGACTACAACTACATCTCGAGGCCACACAGCCTCGTTTATATTACTGGACCTTCCAACTTAATTGAGGTAGTGGTCCTTCGAACCCTGTACAAACGTCCTTCTTACTTTAAGATATTAAAAGCTTTTGTCTTGACCTTATTGCAAGATTTTAAGTATTTTTTGTATAACTAATTTTCACATTATTATTTGGTTGTTAAATTATTTTATTTTTTCTTTTCGTTCTAGGTACGGATCTAGACTATCTAAGAAATTAATAAAAAACTTAAATGTTATTTTCGTAAGTTATATTTAAAATTAATTTCTTAATTTTAATTTCTTAATTTTACCGACTATAGGGTACACTGCTTAAGATAAATATTTCTTAATAATCTTGAAAGCATAAAAGAAAAAACAAAAGAAACCACCGACAATTGAATTTGACAGATGAAAAAAATAAAAATACTCAACACCAGTAGGGCAAAGTTTTACTAAATAGAGATGAACTCGTGACACACAAAGAATCTTATAAAGAAGAGAGAATTTCTGGTGAAGAAAAACTATTAAGTGATATAATTAAAACTTTTCACTTTAAATGTAGTTATTGGCAAATGAGCTCTCTCTCGCTGGTTTACTCCTGTAGGCTGCAGGAAAGATGTTCGAAAAAAAAATTCTCTTCTCTTTAAAAAATTTTTGAAAATTTTCTCTTTTTTTAGAAAATCTCTCTTTTTGAAAATCTCTCTTTTTTAGAAAAATTTCGAAAAATTCTCTTTTTTTAGAAAAATTTCAAAAAATTCTCTTTAAATTTCGAAAAATTCTCTTTTTTTAGAAAATTTTAGAAAAATTGTCTTTTTTTTAGAAAATTTTCGAAAAAATTGTCTTTTTTTAGAAAATATTCAAAAAATTCTCTTTTTTTTAGAAAATTTTCAAAAAATTATCTTTTTTTTTTTAGAAAATTTTCGAAAAATTCTCTTTGTTTTTAAAAAATTTTCAAAAAATTCTCTTTTTTTTAAATTTTCAAAAAATTCTCTTTTTTTTGAAAATTTTCGAAAAATTCTCTTTGTTTTTAGAAAATTTTCGAAAAATTTTCTTTTTTTTTGAAAATTTTCGAAAAATTCTCTTTGTTTTTAGAAAATTTTCGAAAAATGCTCTTTTTTTTAGAAAATTTTCGAATAATTCTCTTTTTTTTTAGAAATTTTTTGAATAATTCTCTTTTTTTTAGAAAATTTTCGAATAATTCTCTTTTTTAGAAAATTTTTGAAAAATTCTCTTTTTTTATAAAAACTTTCGAAAAATTATCGTTTTTTAAAAGATTTTCCTTTTTTCTATCAGATTTTTATCACTTAATCCTCTCTAATAATGGCAACCAAAACCGTTACATATTTCCTACTCTCTTGCAAAACAGCCCAACAATAAATTAATGCTTATTTATTTCAAGGAGTAGGACGACAAGTGTTGGACTAAAAAATACCAATTTATTTTTCTGAGTCATACAGCAGCATTCTACACAATGACATGCAAAAATCAACAACAAGAGAAAAAAAATTAAATAACAAACATTAAATTTTTAATAAAAGGTTTCAAATTACAACTAAATGCAGCAGTAATGGATGGTGGACATATGCTGGACTTACTAAACTATAGAGTTAGAAAAAGAAAAATTACAAATGTAAATTGGTTTGTTAAAGAAAAAATTAATGGTGAGCTCAAACAAACATTTTGGACAAGACATTTTCGAGGAAAAAAGTGTCATTAAACTAGAATTGTGTTTTTCACTCCTTTACTAAATTTAATAATTAAGCCTGGTTACACATGGTAGAGACCTTTTGCTCCCTTTACCCTTTGACTTGCTTCTATAAACACAAAAATGGTTTTTGTTGAAAGGGTTCAAAAACTCAAACTCATTATTCTTTTGTAACTGATGTTACAAAAAAATATTTTTTGGCCTAGATACAGATAAAGTACCCACTTAAGCATACAGATAGACAGACATACATATATTTTTCACCCCACATTACTTACACCTTAATAATGGCTCTTGATGTTGTTTTTTGTTTGTTGTTGTTGTATTTTACTTTTTCAGTTACTGGCCCATTAATGAATTTAATTGTTAGTTTTATATTACACTCAAACCAACTCTCAAATAACTGAATAAAAAACTTTCAGTCGTCATTCATTCGTTTTGGTTTTGGGGCCATTTATTCCATTTCTACAGTATTGTTGTTGTTGTAGTTAGGTACTCATTCGTATCTTAACTGCCTTGTAAACTGATACAACTTTTGATGTCTTGTTTTATGGTCATATTATGTCTGTATATACAGATAGTAATGAGACTGATGATTATTATGATGATAAACATCATTATTATATTGTTGATCATTAATTTAGAAATTTAGTTTGGCGTTTTGTTTTTGCTAAAACAAACGAAAACAGGAAAATGTTTGGTGAAGAACATTTTTCAAACTTTGAATGGTTGTTAAGGTTGTAACTACTGTTTTATCAAAGAATTTTATGGTCCAATAAAAGTAACAAATCTTCTAGATTGTGCCTATGAAAAAAAAAAAAAACATATTTACACTCACTAAAATAATTAACTAAATAAGAGGAAAATTGAGAAGGAAATTATGCACTGAGAGAAAAGTACGAAAATAAATTTAACTTTTTTAATTTTTTTTTTTCTAAAAATTTTCCAAAAATTCTCTCTCTTCTCTTGTTTAAGAACAATTTTGAAAAATTCTCTTTTTTTTGAAAATTTCAAAACATTCTCTTTTTTTTAGAATATGTTCGAAAAACTCTCTTCTTTTTAGAAAAATTTTTGAAAAATTCTCTTTTGTTTAGAAAAATTTCGAAAATTTCTCTCTTTTTTTAGAAAATTTCGAAAAAAACTTCTCTTTTCTTAGACAATTTCGAAAAATTCTCTTCGTTTTTAGAAAAATTTCGAAAAATTCTCTTGTTTTTAGAAAAAATTTCAAAAAATTATCTTTTATTTAAAAAAAATTTCGAAACATTCTCTATAATTCAGAACATTTTTGAAAATTTCTAATTTTTTTTTAGAAAATTTCGAAAAATTCTCTTCTTTTTAGAAAATTTTGGAAAAATTATTTTTTAGAAATATTTCGAAAAATTCTCTTGTTTTTAGAAAAAAAATTAAAAAAAATTTCGAAAAATTCTCTTTAATTCAGAACATTTTTAAAAATTTCTCATTTTTTTAGACAATTTCGAAAAATTCTCTTCTTTTTAGAAAATTTTCGAAAAAATTCTCTTCTTTTTAGAAAATTTTCGAAAATTTCTCTTTTTTAGACAATTTCGAAAAATTCTCTTCCTGTTAAAAAATTCTCTTTTTAGAAAATTTTCGAAAAATTCTCTTTTTTTAGAAAATTTTCGATAAATTCTCTACTTTTTAGAAAATTTTCTATAAATTCTCTTCTTTTTAGAAAATTTTCGATAAATTCTCTTCTTTTTAGAAAATTTTCGATAAATTCTCCTCTTTTTAGAAAATTTTCGATAAATTCTCTTATTTTTAGGAAATTTTCGATAAATTCTCTTATTTTTAGGAAAATTTCGAAAAATTATTTTCTTTTTAGAAAATTTCTCTTCTTTTTTAGAAACTTTCCAAAAAATTCTCTTTGTTCTAAGAAAATTTTCAAAATTCTCTTCCTTTAGAAAATTTCGAAAAATTCTCTTCTTTTTTTAAAAAATTTCGTAAAATTCTCTTTTATTTAGAAAATTTCGAAAAATTCTCTTCTTTTTTAGACAATTTCGAAAAATTCTCTTCTTTTTAGAAAATTTTCCAAAAATTCTCCTGATTGTAGGAAAATTTCGAAAAATTCTTTTCATTTTAGAAAATTTTCGAAAAATTCTCTTTTATTTAGAACATTTTCGAAAAATTCTCTTTTTTTTAGGAATTTTCGAAAAATTCTCTTTGTTTTTAGAAAATTTTCAAAAAATTATCTTTTTTCAGAAAATTTTAAAAAATTTTCTTTTTTTAGAAAATTTTCGAAAAATTCTCTTTGTTCTTAGAAAATGTTCAAAAAAATTTTTTTTTCTTAGAAAATTATCTTTTTGTAGAAAGTTTTCGCAAAATTCTCTCTTTTTTTAAATTTTCGAATATCTCTGTTTTTTTCGAAAATTCTCTTTTTAAAAATTTTTTGAAAAATTCTCTTTTTTGGAAAATTTTCGTAAAATTCTCTTTTTTTTAGAAAATTTCCGAAAAGTTCTCTTTCTTTTATAAAATTTACAAAAAGTTCTCGTTTTTTAGAAAATTAAAGAAAAGCTCTCTTTATTTAGATAATTTCCAAAAAGTTCTCTTTTTTTTAGAAAATTTTCGAAAATTTGTCTTTTCAGAAAACTTTCTCTTTTTTTCTTGAAAAATTTCAAAAATTTTTTTTTCTTACAATATTATGAAAATATCCCTCTTTTTATTTACAATTTATTCGAAAAATATTTCTTTTTCAATTTTGTTTTTGAAACAAAATTATATTTCTTACAATATTTTTGAAAATGGGTTTCTCTGTTTTAGAAAACTTTCGAAAAAATTATCTTTTTTTCTGGAAAACTTTCGAAAAATTCTCAGTGTTTAAAACTTTTCCATTGAATATCGTATGGGAAGTAATCAATATCGATGGTTCAATTAACGAAGAATTATATTAATGCAAAAACAAAACTTAGTAAAAGTAATAAAAAAGTTTTAAGAGTCTCTTTTAGTTAATGTAATGATTGGATTTGTATAAACATAAAATGTTAATTGATGAGTTAATCAACAATTAGAAAACATATTAAAGCAAAATGAAAAGTTAAATTTATTTAAATTTAAAACAATTCACCATTTATTTTCCGCTCTATCTAATATTTTGTTTTAAAAATAATAGCTTTATAAAATAAAACTTTCTTAGTTTCCCTTTCCGCCAACAATCCACTACTGTTAACACAAGTTCCTAACCCCCCTGAGCATGGGGCCGCTCTCACTGTGTTCAACTTAAAATTCGATAAACTTATCTCTTATGAAATTTAAATTTAATACAATTTCATACTTTGGGCTTTACTTTCCATTCATTTTTTTTATGTTTTGTTTTTGTGTTTCATTTCTGCACTCATATGTAGCAGCAGCTACTGAAATTATTTCAACCATAATTTGATAGAATACAACGGTTAAGATTAATGCCATGTTAACCACCGAGTAAGACAGACAGCGATACTACGACAACATGTCAGTCAGTGTCTTATCAGAAAGGCAGGCGAAAGAACCAACTGCCAGACAGACATGTACTGAAACAGAAGGAGCTACAAATACAAAAAGCAGAAAAACAACAACAGCAACCAAAACACGAGAGAGATCCTGATTATTCTTAACAAATGTTTCAGTCGTTCATAAAAGATGTGAGTTCATGTGTATGAAGGAAAAGCCAAAATACACAATTTTACACACACAGGCATAGATACGAAATGGTGGCACAAAAAGGATGAAGATGGCAGCAGGCAGGCAGTAGTCAGTCAGTCAGGATGGTTGTTTGTTTGCTTGGTTGTTGTATGAATAAATGAATGAATGGATAGATGGATGGATGGATGATGGTTGGCTGGTTTAGATGGCAATGGATACATGTTTGACACATGCTCATACGATGATATGAGTTTCAACTAAAAAGAAAATATATGAATGAATGACTGACTGACTGGCATTGCTGGATTTTAAGGATGTATGAATGAATGTTATAAATGAATGAATGAAAGATATTTTGTTTCAAGTGTTTGAATGAACAAACGAATGTTTGTAAGCCTGTATGACGATGATGCTACTGACTTTTTCGTCTGAGTGCATAATTTGCTGTTCAGACATTTCTCTGGTGAAATTGCAACAAACATGTGAAATAATCTGTCCCTCCGTTTGTCTGTCACTCCAAAGAAACTTTTAGACTAAAAAGAAAGATAGTCCTGTTGTCATAAACCTACGAAATCTTAATAAGGGTATTACATAACATTTAACAGAATAAAGGTATTCTTTGTAAAGAGGTGACTGCTAGACTGTTTGGTTGTAAAGTAAAATTTCAGTGTGCATTATGTGAAGGGAAAATATGAAGCATTTAAAGTCAAGGCACTGGTTAGTATTTTTATACAAATAAGGAAAAAGGTGTACGGAACTGCCTCCCACTAGGTAACATTTTAAGTAATAGTTTTGAATAGGAAACTAAATTTGGTATTTGTTTGCTAATAGCTGCACAAAAACATACGTAAGTTTAAGACCAAAATTTCACGCCTATAGTCCTGGCCTATAGTCTAGTCCATAATCTAAACTATAGCATAGATTATAGTCTGCAGTACAGCATAATTTTTAATCAGTACTATATCTTATCTGGACTACAGCCAACGCTATAGTCAGGAATATAATCCAGTCTGTAGTTTGGACTATAGTATAGTCTACAGTCAGGATTATAATCTAGTCTAGAAACAAACATAGATAAATACTAGGAAACAAAGGCAAAACCTAAAGAAACTGGGAGTAACCAGACGACATTATTATAAATTCATTCCCCTGCTTGAAATTTACCCAGTGTCTGTGACTATGTAGTATATTTCACTAGTCTATAGTCTATATTTCACTAGTCTATAGTCTAGTCTATAGTCTAGTCTATAGTCTAGTCTATAGTCTAGTCTATAGTCTAGTCTATAGTCTAGTCTATAGTCTAGTCATAGTCTAGTCTATAGTCTAGTCTATAGTCTAGTCTATAGTCTAGTCTATAGTCTAGTCTATAGTCTAGTCTAGAGTCTAGTCTATAGTCTAGTCTATAGTCTAGTCTATAGTCTAGTCTATAGTCTAGTCTATAGTCTAGTCTATAGTCTAGTCTATAGTCTAGTCTATAGTCTAGTCTATAGTCTAGTCTATAGTCTAGTCTATAGTCTAGTCTATAGTCTAGTCTATAGTCTAGTCTATAGTCTAGTCTATAGTCTAGTCTATAGTCTAGTCTATAGTCTAGTCTATAGTCTAGTCTATAGTCTAGTCTATAGTCTAGTCTATAGTCTAGTCTATAGTCTAGTCTATAGTCTAGTCTATAGTCTAGTCTATAGTCTAGTCTATAGTCTAGTCTATAGTCTAGTCTATAGTCTAGTCTATAGTCTAGTCTATAGTCTAGTCTATAGTCTAGTCTATAGTCTAGTCTATAGTCTAGTCTATAGTCTAGTCTATAGTCTAGTCTATAGTCTAGTCTATAGTCTAGTCTATAGTCTAGTCTATAGTCTAGTCTATAGTCTAGTCTATAGTCTAGTCTATAGTCTAGTCTATAGTCTAGTCTATAGTCTAGTCTATAGTCTAGTCTAGTCTAGTCTATAGTCTAGTCTATAGTCTAGTCTATAGTCTAGTCTATAGTCTAGTCATAGTCTAGTCTATAGTCTAGTCTATAGTCTAGTCTATAGTCTAGTCTATAGTCTAGTCTATAGTCTAGTCTATAGTCTAGTCTATAGTCTAGTCTATAGTCTAGTCTATAGTCTAGTCTATAGTCTAGTCTATAGTCTAGTCTATAGTCTAGTCTATAGTCTAGTCTATAGTCTAGTCTATAGTCTAGTCTATAGTCTCATAGTCTATAGTCTAGTCTATAGTCTAGTCTATAGTCTAGTCTATAGTCTAGTCTATAGTCTAGTCTATAGTCTAGTCTATATCTAGTCTATAGTCTAGTCTATAGTCTAGTCTATAGTCTAGTCTATAGTCTAGTCTATAGTCTAGTCTATAGTCTAGTCTATAGTCTAGTCTATAGTCTAGTATATAGTCTATAGTCTATAGTCTAGTCTATAGTCTAGTCTATAGTCTAGTCTATAGTCTAGTCTATAGTCTAGTCTATAGTCTAGTCTATAGTCTAGTCTATAGTCTAGTCTATAGTCTAGTCTATAGTCTAGTCTATAGTCTAGTCTATAGTCTAGTCTATAGTCTATCTATAGTCTAGTCTATAGTCTAGTCTATAGTCTAGTCTAGTCTAGTCTATAGTCTAGTCATTGTCGGACTACAGTCTGATCTATAGTCTGGACTACAGTCTAGTCTATCTCTGGACTAAGTCTAGTCTATAGTCTGGACTATAGTCTTGTCTATAGTCTGGACTATAGTCTAGTTTGTATTCTGGGCTATAGTTTAGACGTAATCTGGACTATAGTCTATCTATCTATAGTCTACTATAGTACTATAGTCTATTATATAGTCTGGACATTAGTCTAGTCTATAGTTCGGACTAAAGTTTAGTCTTTAGTCTGGACTATAGTCTAGTCTATAGTTCGGTCTATAGTATAGCCTATAGTCTGGACTATAATCTAGTTTATAGTCTGGAATATAGAGTAGTCTATAATCGGGACTATAGTCTAGTCTGCAATCTGGATTATAGTCTAGTCTACAATATGGACTATAGCCTAGTCTATAGCTTAGGCTATAGTCTAGTCTATAGTCTAGGCTATAGTCTAGTCTATAGCCTGGACTATAGTCTAGTCTATAGCCTGGACTATAGTCTAGTTTATAGTCTTGACTACGGTCTAGTCTATAGTCTGGAATATAGTCTAGACTATGTTTGTCTTCTCGCCTACAGTTTTGTCTAGCAGGGTACCAAAAATTGAAAATCATTCAAAAAGTTAACACTTGTTTTTCGTTTTGTTATTTTTGTTTTTTCGTCTGATATCAACCAAATTGAAGGAAAAGGAAGAAGACAACCAAGCCTTTAGCATGACTGGAGAGAGAAAAAGGAAATGGTAGGATGTGTTAACGGGTGTTAGGACTCTACTTTAGTTTTCTACAATATTTTTCCCCAAGGAGTCTAAAGATTAACATACATACATAAAAATATACATGATGATGATTCTTGCTACTGCTAATGTCGATGTTGTCGTTGCAAGCAGTTGAATTCTGTTGTTGCTCCAAGAACAACAAAAACAAGATGATGATGATGATGAAAACTGCAGTTCTATTATATATGTTAGAGCTGCACAGTGGGGCAGAATGGAAATTTTTTGGAAATAAATCTGGCATTTCTAAACGGCTGATCCGATCGGGATAAAATTTGGTGTGAGCGTAGCCAAGGAGTATTCGAGTTTAAGTTTTGAAGATGAACCCTGCAGATGCCCCAGGGACGGCGCTGTGGCGGCTCAAAGTAGGGTACCTACGACATGTAAAATTTTTAAACTCGTGCCATTTTTTTGTTTTTCACCCAAATACAAAGATTTTTATATTTTGTGAAAGCGCTCGACGAGATCTTGAAAAAACATGCTTGGACATACTACTTATCTCTTATAATATCCGAGTTATAGGCATATAAAAATTTAGTGATACAAAATTTACCATACCTTGGTCCGCCTTTTTTTGAATACCGGGCGTAATTTTGGACCAAATGGACTCAATTTTTTCTTGTTAGTTAGACAACAAAATTTCCAATAATATACAAAAAATTTCAGATCAATATTGTTTACAGATCCAAAAATATACGTTTTTTAATTTAAAAATTCAAAAAATTTTAGATTTTTGGCATTTTTTTGCCAAAAATGTGTCTTAACTCTTTTATTAATAAAATAAAATTTTTATTAAGAACATATAACAATTTTATAGTTTTCTAAAAGGTATCTTTACGCAGAACGCTTTGGCGTAAAAAACTTGTCCTATTTTTTGAAAATGTTGCCACTGCGTCCTTCCGAATATGACCTATTTTTTATCAAAACTTCAACTTTGGGCGACATGTTCTAAAATCCCAAAGCTGGGATCAGAAAACTGAAAGCAGTTTTGGAAACCTCAATATGTTTTCTATTTACTCCAAAAGTATTTTCCCAGCCCTGAAAGAAATGTGGACCCTATGGGCAAAAAAGTAAAAAATCCCATTTTTGGGATTTTCATTCCTATTTTTGGGAATTGCGGGATGCCCTTTGACCTTTTCAATTTTTTTTTTTTTGCATATTCTTATTTGAAATGACAAATTTAACAAGCGTTGAAAATTTCATTGAGTTTTGTTCATAAATAAAGATTTTGTCATATATTACATATTTGTTTAATTTCTAAAACTATGATTTATATCAAAATTTTAATAGGATCGCAGATAGCTACAACAATTTAGTCCATATTTATCCCTTAATATCATTTTTTAGTTAGATATGGAAATTCTCGACCCTTTACAAAAAATTTCAAGCCAATATCTCAATTACATTCAAAAATATGTTCATTTAAACCTGTGTCCTTTAATTTCATCTTTTTCATATTTTAGTATTAAGTATGACAGAACATACATTTGGTGTTGAATAAAATATTTGGACAATTTTTAAAAATTATTTAGTTAATTATTTTATTATAATATTGTATATAAAATAAAAAAATTATAATTTTATTATGAGCCACGCACAACAACACCTAAATCACCCCACACAAATTACCTTTCCCGCCCACCGAAATATAAAACACAATTTAATACAATATCATCAGTTAGTATAATAGCTTTTTTTATTTGAACTGTTTATCTTAAACATAATACAATTAATTCTTACAACCTACTTATATAGTTAATTCCTAACACTACTTATTTTCTATAAAATAATCTGTCATATCGGTATACATATCCAGAAGGTAATATAAGTCCTTTAAATCTTCCTTGTTTTGAGATGATAGAGTTTCATAACAAATCCATCTTTTTCGCATAGTTGAAAGAACAGGATCAGAAGATAGAAGTAAACTATTAAAAATATCTTCATTCTGTGATTGCCTGGAGCATTTTCTTGAGCTGAATAGTTGAACATGCTTAAAATCTCGATTCCTCGCTTCCTGGGCTTCTTCTGTTAACTCTCCAAGTGGAAGAATATTCGATTCAATTATTATTTGACCATGACACAATACTTTGTGTACTGTTGGTGTTAGTTCCCTCCATGGATACAGAGATACAAGTAATTTAGAAATTTCAGATGTGTATTCCCCAAATCGATTTTCATTAATTTTATGTTTACTATTCAGTGCCATTAAAATAGTTTTAACTCTTCGAAGCAACTCCTTGTCGATTCCAGTTATTTTTGAAGTAATTTCAAAATCACGAAAAAACCTTCTCGACGTATTACCGTCATTTGTACTACCGCAACTTGAAAGTGGTTTGTCGATGTTTAATCCCATCTGAACTTTAAATTCTTCTTGGATTATGCTTTTTTCCGCAGCTCTCAGTTCTTTCAATTCTTCATTATTTTTTGTTGATTTAGTAGGATAGTTTGTTTTTTTTTTCCTGGATCGCCTTGTATGATGGTAATATATTGTGTCCTTTTTCATGCAGAGCTTTCCTTAATATTTGGTACTTATTTCGACTGAGACCCAGTTCTAACATAAGCGCTATTGCTTCCTCTTCAGTAAAATTTGATTATGATGTTGGAGTTGGTATACTTTCCACAATTCGCTTAAGTCGTTTTGGTGATGCATTAGGAAGAATAGTTGCAATATGTACGACATCCATATGTTGGTTTTCCTTTTTCAGCATTTCGTTAAATGTATCAGCAATTTCCTCATTTGAGATTGAAAAAAGTTTTTGTGTGACCCTCTTTTTTTTACCTTGAACATAAGTCTTCGTATGACTTGCAAGGCGCTCCTGTTGATGTGTTGTAAGTTGAGATTTCCGTAGTAGTTTCCATCCAACTACAAAATTTTAATCGAAATTTCTTTTGATTTCCATCCACAGACTTACTTTTTACATCAAAAAGTTTTAAAAAGTTTTCAATTTTTGATATGCCTGTTTTGTCTACTTTTCTACTATATGTAGTTTTTATATAATTTGAAATGTCTTCAATTCTTTCTGGCCCTTTTGAAGATATACTCCATAAAACGGAACACAACTCTTCGTACTTTAATGTAATCTTCATTGTAGATTTATTAAATATGGTACTTAAAATCTGAGAAGTTTACTTATATACCAATTCTTGTCATTTCCGATACAGCTATTCCAAAGTAAAAAATTACGAATTGTTTACCTATTAACATTTAGGACTATATTACTATAACCTGTAATTCAGTCATTGATATTTCTTATTAGTGAATGAATCGAAATTATCATTACCTGTATATTTTTACCTACATGATCATAAACGAAACAGAACGAAATGATCTGTCGAAAAAATTTAGGTAAAAAATGGTTATAAATTTTTGAAAATACAAGCATAATAGGACCTTTCAATTAGAAGGATAAGCAAACAAATAGAAAATAGGTAAATATAAGATTTAAATATGTGCTGTCATACTTAATACTAAAATATGAAAAAGATGAAATTAAAGGACACAGGTTTAAATGAACATATTTTTGAATGTAATTGAGATATTGGCTTGAAATTTTTTGTAAAGGGTCGAGAATTTCCATATCTAACTAAAAAATGATATTAAGGGATAAATATGGACTAAATTGTTGTAGCTATCTGCGATCCTATTAAAATTTTGATATAAATCATAGTTTTAGAAATTAAACAAATATGTAATATATGACAAAATCTTTATTTATGAACAAAACTCAATGAAATTTTCAACGCTTGTTAAATTTGTCATTTCAAATAAGAATATGCAAAAAAAAAAATTGAAAAGGTCAAAGGGCATCCCGCAATTCCCAAAAATAGGAATGAAAATCCCAAAAATGGGATTTTTTACTTTTTTGCCCATAGGGTCCACATTTCTTTCAGGGCTGGGAAAATACTTTTGGAGTAAATAGAAAACATATTGAGGTTTCCAAAACTGCTTTCAGTTTTCTGATCCCAGCTTTGGGATTTTAGAACATGTCGCCCAAAGTTGAAGTTTTGATAAAAGATAGGTCATATTCGGAAGGACGCAGTGGCAACATTTTCAAAAAATAGGACAAGTTTTTTACGCCAAAGCGTTCTGCGTAAAGATACCTTTTAGAAAACTATAAAATTGTTATATGTTCTTAATAAAAATTTTATTTTATTAATAAAAGAGTTAAGACACATTTTTGGCAAAAAAACGCCAAAAATCTAAAATTTTTTGAATTTTTAAATTAAAAAACGTATATTTTTGGATCTGTAAACGATATTGATCTGAAATTTTTTGTATATTATTGGAAATTTTGTTGTCTAACTAACAAGAAAAAATTGAGTCCATTTGGTCCAAAATTACGCCCGGTATTCAAAAAAAGGCGGATCAAGGTATGGTAAATTTTGTATCACTAAATTTTTAAATGCCTATAACTCGGATATTATAAGAGATAAGTAGTATGTCCAAGCATGTTTTTTCAAGATCTCGTCGAGCGCTTTCACAAAATATAAAAATCTTTGTATTTGGGTGAAAAACAAAAAAATGGCACGAGTTTAAAAATTTTACATGTCGTAGGTACCCTACTTTGAGCCGCCACAGCGCCGTCCCTGGGGCATATGCAGGGTTCATCTTCAAAACTTAAACTCGAATACTCCTTGGCTTCGCTCACGCCAAATTTTTTCCCGATCGGATCAGCCGTTTAGAAATGCCAGATTTATTTCCAAAAAATTTCCATTCTGCCCCACTGTGAGCTGTTTAAGTGGTAGGTTGAAGGATGATGACGATGTTTTAAGCTAAAGTTGAGGCAGTCTAAAGCTGCTACAAAATGCAAGTTGAATTTTTGCTTTTCTATTGTTTGAGTTTTTTCTTTTTTTTTTGGAATACAGAATGTTTTTTAACTTTGTTAGGCGTAAAAATGGAGTTAAAAAATGCAAATAATTTTTGTGTGTTTATTTCTTTTTTTTAATGTTTCACAAGTTATTTTGCAGTTTCCATATTTATGTTTTGTATTTATGTTGTTGTTTTTATTTTTATTTGTGTATATTTTGTTTTTATTTCCTTAATTTTTGTACTTGTTGTTTTCATAAACGTTCAGCCAAACGTTATGATGATGGCGTCCCCCATTGAAAGTGCATTGACTGCATTTGCTGGTGTTGGTTGGTCCTATGGTTGCTGCTGCATTTATTTCTAGCAAAATTTCTTTCTTTAGAAGCAGTAGACTTAAAGGGAACATATTTCTATAACAGATGAATGCTAAAGGAAAGGGACTAATAGGAAATATAGACTAGACTATAGACTAGACTATAGACTAGACTATAGACTAGACTATAGACTAGAGACTATAGACTATAGACTAGATAGTAGACTAGACTATAGGACTAGCCTATAGACTAGAACTATAAGATCGAGAAGATAGACATAGACTAGACTAACTAGACTATAGACTAGACTATAGACTAGACTATAGACTAGACTATAGACTAGACTATAGACTAGACTATAGACTAGACTATAGACTAGACTATAGACTAGACTATAGACTAGACTATAGACTAGACTATAGACTAGACTATAGACTAGACTATAGACTAGACTATAGACTAGACTATAGACTAGACTATAGACTAGACTATAGACTAGACTATAGACTATAGACTAGACTATAGACTATAGACTAGACTATAGACTAGACTATAGACTAGATATACTAGACTATAGACTAGACTATAGACTAGACTATAGACTAGACTATAGACTAGACTATAGACTAGACTATAGACTAGACTATAGACTAGACTATAGACTAGACTATAGACTAGACTATAGACTAGACTATAGACTAGACTATAGACTAGACTATAGACTAGACTATAGACTAGACTATAGACTAGACTATAGACTAGACTATAGACTAGACTATAGACTAGACTATAGACTAGACTATAGACTAGACTATAGACTAGACTATAGACTAGACTATAGACTAGACTATAGACTAGATAGACTAGACTATAGACTAGACTATAGACTATACTAGACTATAGACTAGACTATAGACTAGACTATAGACTAGACTATAGACTAGACTAGACTATAGACTAGACTATAGACTAGACTATAGACTAGACTATAGACTAGACTATAGACTAGACTATAGACTAGACTATAGACTAGACTATAGACTAGACTATAGACTAGACTATAGACTAGACTATAGACTAGACTATAGACTAGACTATAGACTAGACTATAGACTAGACTATAGACTAGACTATAGACTAGACTATAGACTAGACTATAGACTAGACTATAGACTAGACTATAGACTAGACTATAGACTAGACTATAGACTAGACTATAGACTAGACTATAGACTAGACTATAGACTAGACTATAGACTAGACTATAGACTAGACTATAGACTAGACTATAGACTAGACTATAGACTAGACTATAGACTAGACTATAGACTAGACTATAGACTAGACTATAGACTAGACTATAGACTAGACCTATAGACTAGACCTATATAGACTAGACTAGACTATAGACTAGACTATAGACTAGACTATAGACAGACTATAGACTAGACTAGAGACTAGACTATGACGAGACTATACTATAGGACTAGACTATAGACTAGACTATAGACTAGACTATAGACTATACTATAGACTAGACTATAGACTAGACTATAGACTAGACTATAGACTAGACTATAGACTAGACTATAGACTAGACTATAGACTAGACTATAGACTAGACTATAGACTAGACTATAGACTAGACTATAGACTAGACTATAGACTAGACTAGACTAGACTAGACTATAGACCGAGACTATAGACTAGACTATAGACTAGACTATAGACTAGACTATAGACTAGACTATAGACTAGACTATAGACTAGACTATAGACTACTATAGACTAGACTATAGACTAGACTATAGACTAGACTATAGACTAGACTATAGACTAGACTATAGAAGACTAGACTATAGACTAGACTATAGACTAGACTATAGACTAGACTATAGACTAGACTATAGACTAGACTATAGACTAGACTATAGACTAGACTATAGACTAGACTATAGACTAGACTATAGACTAGACTATAGACTAGACTATAGACTAGACTATAGACTAGACTATAGACTAGACTATAGACTAGACTATAGACTAGACTATAGACTAGACTATAGACTAGACTATAGACTAGACTATAGACTAGACTTTAGACTAGACTATAGACTAGACTATAGACTAGACTATAGACTAGACTATAGACTAGACTATAGACTAGACTATAGACTAGACTATAGACTAGACTATAGACTAGACTATAGACTAGACTATAGACTAGACTATAGACTAGACTATAGACTAGACTATAGACTAGACTATAGACTAGACTATAGACTAGACTATAGACTAGACTATAGACTATAGACTAGACTAGACTAGACTATAGACTAGACTATAGTACTAGACTATAGACTAGACTATAGACTAGACTAATAACTAGACTATAGACTAGACTAGACTATAGACTAGACTACTAGACTATAGACTAGACTAAGTCTAGACTATAGACTAGACTATAGACTAGACTATAGACTAGACTATAGACTAGACTATAGACTAGACTATAGACTAGACTATAGACTAGACTATAGACTAGACTAGACTAGACTAGACTATAGACTAGACTAGACTATAGACTAGACTATAGACTAGACTAGACTATAGACTAGACTATAGACTAGACTAGACTATAGACTAGACTATAGACTAGACTATAGACTAGACTATAGACTAGACTATAGACTAGACTATAGACTAGACTAGACTAGACTATAGACTAGACTATAGACTAGACTATAGACTAGACTATAGACTAGACTAGACTAGACTATAGACTATGGACTAGACTATAGACTAGACTATAGACTAGACTATAGACTAGACTATAGACTAGACTAGACTATAGACTAGACTATATACTAGACCATAGACTGTAGTATGGAATACAGCCAAGTCTTGATTATTTGAAATAATTTCCATTGGGTTTTAATTCTTTTTACAGAAAATCTCTGGCAGCTTAAATACAATATTATTATTGTTGCATGGAAATTATAATTCGAAAGAACTAAAGGAGTTATAGCAAAATTTTTGGTAGGCTTTATTTTTTGTTTGCCGGAAAATAAAAACAACAGATTTTTTGTAGTTTTTATATATTAATGCTGATGAGGTTCTGCGCCAGCTAAGGCCTTAAGGAGGGGGGTTGAGTGGGTAGGTAGTAAGTTTTGAGTCTGTGGGGCTTAAAATTA
This sequence comes from Lucilia sericata, assembly GCF_015586225.1. Classification (NCBI taxonomy): domain Eukaryota; kingdom Metazoa; phylum Arthropoda; class Insecta; order Diptera; family Calliphoridae; genus Lucilia; species Lucilia sericata. The sequence goes on along the minus strand of NW_023995508.1, from coordinate 79,742 downwards.
ATTGTAGAAATAAACATAAAGAAAAAAATGGAACAACAATACTAATAGGAAAACAAGAAAACTACAAAAAAATAACCATGTTTACTTAAACTTAAATTTTTCTAAAAACATTTTTGTTAATAATGCAAGCTTACTTTTTTGTTTCCTTTCAACTAGATGTTGCACCTTAAGCTGGTGGCAAAATAAATACAAAAGAATCCTTTTCTAAGATAAAAAGATAGCAGTGAAATATACTACATAGTCACAGACACTGGGTAAATTTCAAGCAGGGGAATGAATTTATAATAATGTCGTCTGGTTACTACTCCCAGTTTCTTTAGGTTTTGCCTTTGTTTCCTAGTATTTATCTATGTTTGTTTCTTTTTTCTTGCTTTTGTCTGCATTTCACATGTGTGTTTGTTTAGGTTGAAGATGTTTTATTTTGTGGAGTCCCCTGAACGATTGTTCCCATTTAAATTAAACTTTGCTTTAAGGTAAGCAGTTGTATATATTTTCCTTAAGTGTCCCTGGAGTAGCAGTCTGCATTTGCTTACACCGTGTTTTATAATTAAAAGGTTACTTTTCTAATAAGTTAATATTTATTAGTTGCAAAATATTCCTTAAACGTATGTCCTTAATTGTAAATAACGGTCAAGGTATTTGGTTAATATTTTCTGTATTTTTATTTTTGATTAAAAATTCCATTTTGTTGTGACCCACAGTGCTGTTCAGCATAAACAAATACTAATAGAAATGTTAGAGCTTGAGTTGTTTGCAGAATTTCATATTTATTTCTCTAAATGTCCTTTATTTTATAAATTCTTTTTGTTGTTTCACAATTGCTTTTAAAAACTACTGTTAACAGTTTTTTTATGTTCTGTCTATGTGTGCAAAAGCTCTAGGTGCTTATCCTTTTTACAATACACTCAAACAGCACATGAACATTGTAGATGCACTTCCCAACAAGCAATCGCTTTAGAAGGACCTTCTAAAAGTTGCAGTCTGGTCATTAGTGTAGTCTATAGTCTAGTCTATAGACCAGTTTATAGTGTAGTCATTAGAACAGTCTATAATCTAGTCTATAGACCAGTCTATAGTCTAGTCTATAGACCAGTTTATAGTGAAGTCATTAGAACAGTCTATAATCTAGTCTATAGACCAGTCTATAGTCTAGTATATAGACCAGTCTATAGTCTAGTCTAACCTATAGTCCAGTATATAGTCTAGTCCATAGTCTAGTCTATAGTCCAGTCTATAGTCTAGTCTATAGTCTAGTCTATAGTCTAGTCTATAGTCTAGTCTATAGTCTAGTCTATAGTCTAGTCTATAGTCTAGTCTATAGTCTAGTCTATAGTCTAGTCTATAGTCTAGTCTATAGTATAGTCTATAGTCTAGTCTATAGTCTAGTCTATAGTCTAGTCTATAGTCTAGTCTATAGTCTAGTCTATAGTCTAGTCTATAGTCTAGTCTATAGTCTAGTCTATAGTCTAGTCTATAGTCTAGTCTATAGTCTAGTCTATAGTCTAGTCTATAGTCTAGTCTATAGTCTAGTCTATAGTCTAGTCTATAGTCTAGTCTATAGTCTAGTCTATAGACTAGTCTATAGTCTAGTCTATAGACTAGTCTATAGTCTAGTCTATAGACCAGTATATACACCAGTCTATATACCAGTCTATAGTGCAGCTTATAGACTAGCCTATAGTCCAGTCTATAGTCTAGTCTAGTCTATAGTCTATAGTCTAGTCTATAGTCTAGTCTATAGTCTAGCCTATAGTCTAGTCTATAGTCTAGTCTATAGTCTAGTCTATAGTCTAGTCTATAGTCTAGTCTATAGTCTAGTCTATAGTCTAGTCTATAGTCTAGTCTATAGTCTAGTCTATAGTCTAGTCTATAGTCTAGTCTATAGTCTAGTCTATAGTCTAGTCTATAGTCTAGTCTATAGTCTAGTCTATAGTCTAGTCTATAGTCTAGTCTATAGTCTAGTCTATAGTATAGTCTATAGTCTAGTCTATAGTCTAGTCTATAGTCTAGTCTATAGTCTAGTCTATAGTCTAGTCTATAGTCTAGTCTATAGTCTAGTCTATAGTCTAGTCTATAGTCTAGTCTAGTCTATAGTCTAGTCTATAGTCTAGTCTAGTCTATAGTCTAGTCTATAGTCTAGTCTAGTCTATAGTCTAGTCTATAGTCTAGTCTATAGTCTAGTCTATAGTCCAGTCTATAGTCTAGTCTATAGTCTAGTCTATAGTCTAGTCTATAGTCTAGTCTATAGTCTAGTCTATAGTCTAGTCTATAGTCTAGTCTATAGTCTAGTCTATAGTCTAGTCTATAGTCTAGTCTATAGTCTAGTCTATAGTCTAGTCTATAGTCTAGTCTATAGTCTAGTCTATAGTCTAGTCTAGTCTATAGTCTAGTCTATAGTCTAGTCTATTCTATAGTCTAGTCTATAGTCTAGTCTATAGTCTAGTCTATAGACTAGTCTATAGTGCAGCTTATAGACTAGCCTATAGTCCAGTCTATAGTCTATTCTAGTCTATAGTCTAGTCTATAGTCTAGTCTATAGTCTAGTCTATAGTCTAGTCTATAGTCTAGTCTATAGTCTAGTCTATAGTCTAATCTATTGTCTAGTCTATAGTCTAGTCTATAGTCTAGTCTATAGTCTAGTCTATAGTCTAGTCTATAGTCTAGTCTATAGTCTAGTCTATAGTCTAGTCTATAGTCTAGTCTATAGTCTAGTCTATAGTCTAGTCTATAGTCTAGTCTATAGTCTAGTCTATAGTCTAGTCTATAGTCTAGTCTATAGTCTAGTCTATAGTCTAGTCTATAGTCTAGTCTATAGTCTAGTCTATAGTCTAGTCTATAGTCTAGTCTATAGTCTAGTCTATAGTCTAGTCTATAGTCTAGTCTATAGTCTAGTCTATAGTCTAGTCTATAGTCTAGTCTATAGTCTAGTCTATAGTCTAGTCTATAGTCTAGTCTATAGTCTAGTCTATAGTCTAGTCTATAGTCTAGTCTATAGTCTAGTCTATAGTCTAGTCTATAGTCTAGTCTATAGTCTAGTCTATAGTATAGTCTATAGTCTAGTCTATAGTCTAGTCTATAGTCTAGTCTATAGTCTAGTCTATAGTCTAGTCTATAGTCTAGTCTATAGTCTAGTCTATAGTCTAGTCTATAGTCTAGTCTATAGTCTAGTCTATAGTCTAGTCTATAGTCTAGTCTATAGTCTAGTCTATAGTCTAGTCTATAGTCTAGTCTATAGTCTAGTCTATAGTCTAGTCTATAGTCTAGTCTATAGTCTAGTCTATAGTCTAGTCTATAGTCTAGTCTATAGTCTAGTCTATAGTCTAGTCTATAGTCTAGTCTATAGTCTAGTCTATAGTCTAGTCTATAGTCTAGTCTATAGTCTAGTCTATAGTCTAGTCTATAGTCTAGTCTATAGTCTAGTTTATAGTCTAGTCTATAGTCTAGTCTATAGTCTAGTCTATAGTCTAGTCTATAGTCTAGTATATAGTCTAGTCTATAGTCTAGTCTATAGTCTAGTCTATAGTCTAGTCTATAGTCTAGTCTATAGTCTAGTCTATAGTCTAGTATATAGTCTAGTCTATAGTCTAGTCTATAGTCTAGTCTATAGTCTAGTCTATAGTCTAATCTATTGACTAGTCTATAGTCTAGTCTAGTCTATAGTCTAGTCTATAGTCTAGTCTATAGTCTAGTCTATAGTCTAGTCTATAGTCTAGTCTATAGTCTAGTCTATAGTCTAGTCTATAGTCTAGTCTATAGTCTAGTCTATAGTCTAGTCTATAGTCTAGTCTATAGTCTAGTCTATAGTCTAGTCTATAGTCTAGTCTATAGTCTAGTCTATAGTCTAGTCTATAGTCTAGTCTATAGTCTAGTATATAGTCTAGTCTATAGTCTAATCTATAGTCTAGTCTATAGTCTAGTCTATAGTCTAGTCTATAGTCTAGTCTATAGTCTAGTCTATAGTCTAGTCTATAGTCTAGTCTATAGTCTAGTCTATAGTCTAGTCTATAGTCTAGTCTATAGTCTAGTCTATAGTCTAGTCTATAGTCTAGTCTATAGTCTAGTCTATAGTCTAGTCTATAGTCTAGTCTATAGTCTAGTCTATAGTCTAGTCTATAGTCTAGTCTATAGTCTAGTCTATAGTCTAGTCTAGTCTAGTCTAGTCTATAGTCTAGTCTATAGTCTAGTCTATAGTCTAGTCTAGGCTAGGACTTTATATGTCTCAAACAAGGTATGTTTGTTGGGTTTGAGTTTACAAAACAAAATAAATACTTTTGTATCTAAATTCTAAAATCTCTAAAAATAGTTACTAAAGCGTTTGCAGTTAAAACATGTATTCATTTCAATTTAGAAGATTATTTTCATCTTTTCTTTAAAGGCTTTTTCTAAATAGAGATCGAGATGATTTATTAAAATTTGTATTTGCAAGCCAAATTTGAAATACACAATTCTAAAGGACATAAAGTGGGATATTTCAAAGTTATTTTCTAAGTGACTTTTTTAAAGGGTTTTATGAATTACTCTAGTAAAGTCGTAATTTCAAACAATTAAAACGAAAATTATTTTATATTAATAATGTAATAAATCGGCTTAAATGTATGTATTTAAATATACTAAAAATTTCTTGAATAATTAAATACACATAAATCAAGGCTAACCTCAGCCAGCAACAAAACCACCTCTGGTCATATGACCACAAAATCCGAGTCATACACAAGTGCCAGAGTCAGCATCCACCATAAACAACATGTTCCTCTAATTAGCAGATAATTGAACGGAAACATAAAGATTTGCCACCACAACTAACGAAACAATCAAAATCCAACTAATTGATCACCCGAATAAAGAGAGAGGGAGGACGGGAGGTGAACAGAACATAATAATGTCAAAAGGGGCCACAAATAACCAAAAGCCATTAAATTAATTAATTTCAACAATAAACAAACAAAAAGACTCCTTCTATAATTAATTCATATTATGTGTGTCTCAAAAAAAGAAAAACGACAAAAAATTTTGATGACGATTGATTTGGCCTATAATTAAATTTGGATACTTCTTTTTTAGATTTTTATAACTTTAAGACTCCAGTCAGACATTTACTTAACAACACACACCTTGATAGATGATGTTAAGAAAGAAATAATAAAATAATTATCAAACATTTAATAGGAAACAAAAAGACAAATCGACATAGATACAAAAATAGAAAGATAAATAGATAGATATAGTTTTTTGTAAAGACTTAACAGAGGGACAAGAGAAGTAGTAATCTGATGAAATGTTATAGTAATAGAATTGGTGGCCAAGCAACTTATTAGCTGAGACTTATGGCTAATAAGAGCAAAGAAACACGTTAATAAGCAACTTTCAACAATAATGTCAATCAATGTCTGAAAGATATTTATTTAATACAAATACAAAATATACTTATGGAGAACATATATAATTTCTCAAGTGTGTAGAAATGATGTATGAGGAAGTTTATAATAAGAACTGCCGCCAGCTACTGTGGCGGTGTATATTAATGGAAATCAAGCAAAATTTAAAATATTTTCTAAATTAAAATATTTTTTTATTTAATTATTTAAATAATAATAAGTAGAAAACAAGATATTACACTAGTTTTCTTTTTATAGAGAAATATTTGATAAATTTGTCGTTTTAGAAGAATATAGATAGAAATAGATCGAAATCTCGATTTTCATTCTATTGAGATTTTGATCAATATCTTATGCCCTAATTTGGGGCCTATTATGCGCTTCTTTTGGTGTATTGCAATCCGGGGGTAAATAGGTGCTACCAGTACCTCTAGTCTGCCGGAACTATAAACTGGTGATGTCACTTCACTCCTCGGCTCGTCCTTTGTATGATTTGACATGGGGTCTAACCAGATATTTCGGGATAAGTACGGTGCTGTTGTCGAGAACAACAGATACCCCACAGAGGAGTGACTGAAGGACTAAGCGTTGGAAATGAGTTGGTGTTAATTGTATATGATACAGGATGAATGTAGAGGTATGCGGGCCTCGTCCACCCGTATACTTTGAATAAGTGTGTCGTAGGTTTTTCTCTTATGAGTGTGTCGGATGAATGAGAAGTTTGCTGGGTTGAATGATGATGGATGAAAGATATCTTATGCAAGTGATACCATATACCAGGTATATTCAGAATAAACTCTGTTCAGACCAGAAATACCACAGTGTATCACTGTGAGTAAGAACAAACAAACACAATGGGGCGGTGGTGAATCGTCACAAAACTCACCCAGTGGCTGAAAAAGACCACCGTGAAATAGGCCAACACGGCAGGTGTTCACGTAAAGCACTTCGACATTAATTTGTCCCCTCCACGTGCTCTACATTCTTCTGAAACCGAACGCTTTTAATTCAGCTTTTGTTGCATCGAATAGTTTTACGTTAGTCAGGTTAACTACCTCGAGTTCCCTTCCCTTTAAAGCTATTACATTCGTCCACTCGGGAGTAGTCGTCAACGAAAGGTTAGGCATATGGGAGGTTTCAAGCCCCCTTAACGAAAGTCCGCCCACTTTTCCCAAACAATTCATCCATGTGAATAAAAATTCTTCGTGCTAAGTTTTGAAGATTCTAGCTCTTATAGTTTCCCGATAAACGAAATTTTGTATTTAATTCATATGGGAGTTGCCACGCCCCCATTTTCCTAGTCCGCTAAATTACCACACAAAACTTCACATTGATGTCAAAGATGTTCGTGCAAAATTAGAGGATTTTCACTTTAATAGTTTCTTAGATAGAACAGTTTCTAAGATACAATTTTTTTGTATTTAATTCATGTGGGAGGTTCCAAGCCACCCAATTAAAGGCCGCCCATTCTCTCCAATTGTTTACATGAACATTAGAGTTATTAGTGCAAAATTTGAAGATTATAGCTCTAATAGTTTCCAAAATAAACGAATTTTTTGTATTTAATTCATATGGAAAGTGCCACGCCTGCTATTTCTAGTCCGCCCATTTTTCATAAATACTCATATTGACAATTATATAAAATTTGAAGATTCTAGCTCTAACAGTTTCCAAAATAAACGAATTTTTGTATTTAATTCATATGGGAGGTGCCACGCCTGCTATTTCTAGTCCGCCCACTTTTTTCATAAACACTCATATTGGCTATAAAGTGAGAACTAAATTTTTTTTCTCAGATATACTAATTTAAGATTTTCTTTATCAGGGAGTTGCCACGCCCACTATAGCTGGACCACCCATACTATCCCCACATATATTTATGTGGATGTCAAAGTTCTCCATACAAAATTTAAAGACTCTAGCTGTTGTACTATCTGAGATATGTGACTTTTAATACTTATTTTGCAGGTGGGCGTAACACCTCGCTCACTTGAAATTTTGAAATAAGAAGTAGCCTATAGTTCCTTGCAGACATACAGAAAGATACTGTGAAAATTCCAAACAAAAATATTGGTCCTATTCTTTAACTTTAAAATGTACCAATCGGCTCAGAATCACTTTCTGAGTCTATTTAAATATGTCCGTCTATCCATCTGTCTATCCATCCATCTGTCCGTCTATGTGTCCTTATAAACTTTGTCCACACTCTACAGGTCGCAATTTTCAATATAATTTTATGAAATTTGTCACATACTCTTCTTTTGATGAAGCCTATTGAAAATGGTTAAAATCGCCCCATTATTTCGTATAGCCCCATATAGGGCTTTTGGGCTCATAAATATGTTAAATGTTCTTGTATCAATCTTCGGCAAAACTTAGTTTTTTATAAGTCTTAATGATATTGCTGATATTCGTAATGATTGGGCCTCATTTGTTCCTATCCCCCATACAAAATCCCCTTCAGAAAATGACTTGATGGTCAAAATTTTCTTATAAACACTAATATCATGATGATATTCTGCATAAATAACTAATGTAGATGTAAATCCCACTACTAATATTTATAAGGATAGAACCATGTTAACCCTCTGCCCCAAATATAACCCACGAACGACTATAAATTCTTACTTGATCAATTAAGAAATTTCAATATTAATTTCTTACACTTTTTTCTCTCAAATGTTTGTTTTATGTGATATTTTGTATTATTAACTTAAATGGACCAGCTTCGAACTTCCAGACAGTCACTCACATTGTTTTTTTTTTTTGTCTAAGACAACCAAGGAAAACATAATGAACGGAAAAAAATCCAATCTATTGGTCAACCGATTGATGATGTTGTTTGTCAGTTGTCATAAATTTTAAAACCCACACATTTCAGGTTCTTATAACTTATTTGAAATTTATGTCTCAGAGACTGCGACTGAGTCTTAGACGTATTCGTGTGACTGTGTAGACGAAATAAAAAAATTAAGTTTATTAAGTTATAACCAGGGTTTGAGACAAAAATGTCCATTAAAATACCAGCCTACTACTGGTTTTAGTTCTTTTTTCTATCATTTATTTTTTTGTCTGTGATTGAAGAAAAAATTTTAACATTAAAACTAAAAAAAATAACTAAAACCAATTTTTGCTAATAACTTTTAAAATGGGTAAGAAAAAGAAATAATGAATATTTATTAATCAGGTACCCTATAGTAGGTAGTAGTCAAAAAACTATTTTTTTTTTATTTTATTAAAAAAATATAATTTTATTAAAAGAAATTATATTCTTTGAAATCTATGGTTTGACAAAAAAGTTATTTTCTTACAAAGTTGTTATTAACTTCGTTATGCCCACTGTAGGATTTCTTTAGGCCCATCTAGTAAATTATTAATATAAATTTCCATAATTACTTAATATTACAAATATTTCTTTGTCTACTAATGACTATTAAGTCTGGATTTCAAGACTTTGGCTCTTTGTTTTCTTTCTTTATACAGTTTTTGAGGTTAAGCTACTGTTTATATTTTTCTTTTATTTATTTCTCAGATATTGATCTCATTAAAATTGTTTATTTTTAACTCCAAAATTTATATTTCCATATTTTTTTTAAACAAAATCCCCTTAAACAACAAATTTTTTCAACATAAACAAAAAATTCATTTTAAAACTAACAAATATCAAGTGTTTTCTCAGTACTCTTAGATGAAAGATAAAAGTTGTACAGAAAAGAAAATTTGTAATAATCATTTACCCAAAAAAAATTATTAAAAAATAACATCTAAAGAAAGCAGAAAAAAAGCAACACTTGTGTATCTTTTAAAGTGGATCACGTTTCCCCCTTCATTTGTGGTATTTTGTATTATTTGAACTCGTTTCAACGATAGAGTTTCATTTATTTTCTTATTTAAATCGATCAAAAATTTTTTTTTCTGGCACACACGCATTTTGAAAATTTTGGTTTATCTAATGGTGGATTCTTAAGAAGTGTTCCCAAAAATATACAAATAATTACAAATGTGTCAAGTATTTCGTCAACAGGCTGTGGTCTATTGGTTTAAAAAGTTGTTTCAAGTGATTTTTTTTTATTTTTTTTTTTTTTTTTTTTTGGTTTGCCACATATTGTAGCAAAGACTTTTAGCTATAATTCTGTAGGACCACCTAGTTTTTTGTAAAGAGTTTTAATATTTGAAACAGTTGGTTTTTGTTTTTTTAAGAACTATTAAGCGTAAATGTAACATATGGATTTTAAGTTCCCTAACCTTGTTAGATTTTTAAACCCTTTTGATGAAGGTTGGTTTGTTATCAAATATTTTTTTAAATTACAAACAAAAATTATGAATACATTTTTTCCAAAACTGAATTAGAACTGAAATAAAACTGAACTAGAACTGAACTGGAGCTGAACAAGAACTGAACTGGAACAGAACTAGTATTGAACTAGAACTGAACTAGAACTGAACTAGCACTGAACAGAACTGAACTAGAACTGAACTAGAACTGAACTAGAACCGAACTAGAACTGAACTAGAACTGAACTAGAACCGAACTAGAACTGAACTAGAAACTGAACTAGAACTGAACTAGAACTAACCTAGAACTGAACTAGAACTGAACTCGAACTGAACTAGAACTGAACTAGAACTGAATTCTAGAACTGAACTAGAACTGAACTAGAAACTGAACTAGAACTGAACTAGAACTGAACTAAGACTATAACTGAACTAGAACTGGAACTAGAACTGAACTAGGAACTGAACTAGAACTGAACTAGAACTGAACTAGAACTGAACTAGAACTGAACTAGAGAACTGAACTAGAACTGACCTAGAACTGAACCTAGACTGAACTAGAACTGGAACTCGAACTGAACTAGAACTGAACTAGAACTGACTAGAACTGAACTAGAACTGAACTAGAACTGAACTAGAACTGAACTAGAACTGAACTAGAACTGAACTAGAACTAACTAGAACTGAACTAGAACTGAACTAGAACTGAACTAGAACTGAACTAGAACTGAACTAGAACTGAACTAGAACTGAACTAGAACTGAACTAGAACTGAACTAGAACTGAACTAGAACTGAACTAGAACTGAACTAGAACTGAACTAGAACTGAACTAGAACTGAACTAGAACTGAACTAGAACTGAACTAGAACTGAACTAGAACTGAACTAGAACTGAACTAGAACTGAACTAGAACTGAACTAGAACTGAACTAGAACTGAATTAGAACTGAACTAGAACTGAACTAGAACTGAACTAGAACTGAACTAGAACTGAACTAGAACTGAACTAGAACTGAACTAGAACTGAACTAGAACTAAACTAGAACTGAACTAGAACTGAACTAGAACTGAACTAGAACTAGAACTAGAACTGAACTAGAACTAGAACTGAGATGGAACTGAACTAGAAACTGAACTAGAACTAAACTAGAACTTAACTAGAACTTAACTAGAACTGAACTAGAATTGAACTAGAACTGAACTAGAACTCAACTAGAACTGAACTAGAACTGAACTAGAACTGAACAAGAACTGAACAAGAACTGAACTAGAACTGAACTAGAACTAACTAGAACTGACTAGAACTGAACTCGGAACTGAACTAGAACTGAACTAGAAGGAACTAGCACTGAACTAGAACTGAATAGAACTGACTAGGAACTGTAACTAGAACTGACTAGAAACTGACTAGAACTGACAGAACTTGAACTAGAACTGAACTAGGAACTGTACTAGAACTGAACTAGAACTTACTATACTGAACTAGAACTGAACTAGAATGAACCTAGAACTGAACTGACTGAACTAGAACTGAACTAGAACTGAACTAGAACTGACTAGAACTGAACAGAACTGAACTAGAACTGAACTAGAAACTGAACTAGAACTGAAACTAGAACTGAACTAGAACTGAACTAGAACTGAACTAGAATGAACTAGAACTGAACTAGAACTGAACTAGAACTGAACTAGAACTGAACTAGAACTGAACTAGAACTGAACTAGAACTGAACTAGAACTGAACTAGAACTGAACTAGAACTGAACTAGAACTGAACTAGAACTGAACTAGAACTGAACTAGAACTGAACTAGGAACTGAACTCGAATAGACTGAACTAGAACTGAACTAGAACTGAACTAGAACTGAACTATACTGAACTATAACTGAACTAGAACTGAACTAGAACTGAACTAGAACTGAACTAGAACTGAACTAGAACTGAACTAGAACTAAACTAGAACTGAACTAGAACTGAACTAGAACTGAACTAGAACTAGAACTGAACTAGAACTAGAACTGAGCTGGAACTGAACTAGAACTGAACTAGAACTAAACTAGAACTTAACTAGAACTTAACTAGAACTGAACTAGAATTGAACTAGAACTGAACTAGAACTCAACTAGAACTGAACTAGAACTGAACTAGAACTGAACAAGAACTGAACAAGAACTGAACTAGAACTGAACTAGAACTGAACTAGAACTGAACTAGAACTGAACTAGAACTGAACTAGAACTGAACCAGAACTGAACTAGAACTGAACTAGAACTGAACTAGAACTGAACTAGAACTGAACTAGAACTGAACTGGAACTGTACTAGAACTGAACTAGAACTGAACTAGAACTGAACTAGAATTGAACTAGAACTGAACTAGAACTGAACTGAACTAGAACTGAACTAGAACTGAACTAGAACTGAACTAGAACTGAACTAGAACTGAATAGAACTGAACTAGAACTGAACTAGAACTGAACTAGAACTGAACTAGAACTGAACTAGAACTGAACTAGAACTTGAACTAGAACTGAACTAGAACTGAACTAGAATGAACTAGAATGAACTAGAACTGAACTAGACTGAAACTAGAACTGAACTAGAACTGAACTAGAACTGAACTAGAACTGAACTAGAAACTGAAACTAGAAACTGAACTAGAACTGAACTGAACTGAACTAGAACATGAAACTAGAAATGAACCTGAACTGAACTAGAACTGGAACTATACTGAACTAGAAATGAACTAGAACTGAACTAGAACTGAATAGAACTGAAACTATGAACTGAACTAGGAACTGAACTAGAACTGAACTAGAACTGAACTAGAACTTGTAACTAGAACTGAACCGAACTGAACTAGACTGAACTAGAACTGAATAGAACTGAACTAGAACTGAACTAGAACTGAACTAGAACTGAACTAGAACCTGCTAACTAGAACTAACTAGAACTGAACTTAGAACTGAACTAGACACTGAACTAGAACTTGAACTAGAACTTGAACTCGAACTGAACTAGAACTGAAACTAGAACTGAACTAGAACTGAACTAGAACTGAAACTAGAACTGAACTATAACCTGAACTAGAACTGAACTAGAAGCTGAACTAGAATGAACTAGAAACTGAACTAGAACTGAACTAGAACTGAACTAGAACGAAACTAGAACTGAACAGAAGAACTAGAACTGAACTAGAACTGAACTAGAAACTGAACTAGAACTGAACTAGAACTGAACTAGAACTGAAGAACTGAACTAGAACTGAACTAGAACTGAACTAGAACCGAACTAGAACTGAACTAGAAACTGAACTAGAACTGAACTAGAACTGAACTAGAACTGATCTAGAACTGAACTAGAATTGAACTAGAAATTGAACTAGAATTGAAACTAGAATTGAACTAGAACTGAACTAGAACGGAACTAGAACTGAACTAGAACTGAACTAGAACTGAACTAGAACTGAACTAGAACTGAACTAGAACTGAACTAGAACTGAACTAGAACTGAATTAGAAGTGAACTAGAACTGAACTAGAACCAAACTAGAACTGAACTAGAACTTAAAATTTCTCGAAAAATCTCCCAAAAAAAATGATAGCATATCGATCGATTTTCATTCATAGAAAAATTCGATTGACTATATTTCAATAGAGAGTAATTCAATCTCTCTCAATAAAAACAAAAGTTGCAACACTTTTTCTAATAAAGTGGAAATTTTTTATCATCATGGTTTCCTGACATCCTTGATATAAAATAGTCTGTATTGAAAAAAAATTCCAAAGAAAAAAACTCGTTAAATATATAAAATCATAATATGGTTACTTGAAACCATAATATGATTATATGAAACCATAATATGGTAACTTGAAACAATAATATGATTATTATTATACATATATTATATGATAACATGAAACCATAATATGGTTACTTGAATCTATAATATGATTACTTAAGACATCACATTATCATTAATAAAATAATATTATAATGAAATATTAGGAATATATTTAACCATAATATGATACTTTATTATACTAATAATATAATATTATTTTGATAGAGCTTAAAAAGCTCTATTAGTTATTGAATTTCAGAAAAGCTAAGAACAGTTCACAATAGATAGAAAATTGCTTTAAATATAATGCTAAGGAGGTACTGTTTGTATTTAAAGAATTTTAAAAAATTAAAATAGAATTATCGGCATTTATATTTTAATACATATTTCCCTTTTTCTTTTAGCATAAAATTCAACATGTCTAATTGCTGACTTTTAAGGTAAGTTGTTGACAAACCATATTTTTAAAAAATTTTTAAGATTAATCAAAAAGAACAACCAATGAAAAATATTTATGTATATGTAAAGAAGATGCAACTAGATAATTGATATTGAATTGTTTCATATGAAAAATTCTCACTATATTCTGAATGCCGTATTACAAAATATAAAACATATTTTCCTTTAGAAACAATTAATTTTTTATTAAAAATTTACTACACAATTCCCTAAATTCCTAGAATTTATATAGAAATTAGTTCTTGTAATAAACACATAATTTCCTTCTACTTTTACAGTTTTAAACCTTTTGCAACCTAATTCTATAAAAAAATATACAGAAGAAGCAAAGAGAAATAATAATTGTTTATTTGAGTAAAAGAAACTAATAAAATTCTTTCATATTTTATGGATTCCAGTAATCACATCAACACCTCCCGTGTTAAAAAAAAGGTTTGGGTTGTAAACATCCCTTTGCAAAAAAAAAATTAATAATAATAAAAATATTAAGAAGAAAATTGCTAAAAACAACAAAAAACTAAAATAAGTATACAAATCATTTTTTTTACTTTGGTTGTAAACATACAAACTACAATCGATACTTTTTTATTTGGAATTTTAATTGCAAAACAATAAATTTTTACAATCATAAACAACATACAACAGAAAAAAATACAAAAAAAAAAAACTACAAAAAACTCTTATATGTATGTTTATAATGATGAAATGTTTAAAACAAAAAAAAATAATCCCTGAGGACCTTAAGCAGAGCAAACAATATCATCATCATCAACAGCAGCAGCATCAACAT
>NW_023995508.1:50000-62500 GCF_015586225.1 Lucilia sericata | reverse complement strand
AGATAGATAGATAGATAGATAGATAGATAGATAGATAGATAGATAGATAGATAGATAGATAGATAGATAGATAGATAGATAGATCAGATAGATAGATAGATAGATAGATAGATAAGAGATTAGATATATAGATGGATAGAAAGAAGCCTTGAAAACTTTCAATCAAATTAAAGCTTTTCAAATTAAAGCTTTTCTGAAAAAGCTTTTCTCTTTAATATCAACATTTTCACCCCTAAAATCTTGAATAGATTATTTATTTTACAATTTTAATAAAACCTCTTTTAGAGCTTCTGATAAAAGTTTGCAATATTCTTTTAAATTTTACCCCGCTTTTTTTCCAAACAACAAATAACAAAAAATAACCTCTATAACATGCATGTTACTTAACACCCTACTACAAGTACCAACAAACTAAGCAAGAACCTTTAGAAGAAAAATCTCAACCAAAGTAGTGTTAAAATGAGTGAGAGATCCGCAGGAAAGAAAAATTAAAAAATTTTTTGTTAAGGAAAAAGTGCAAATAAAAGCCGGAAAAAATTATACAGATTTCTTAAGCAAGACTACTGCTACGTATTGGTAGAAAGGGCCGTAAACTAAACTAAAAACACACACACAAAAATATATACATACAACAAGAATAATAACACTAAAACACTGCAAAGATAGACAGTCAATTTTTAGTTAGTTATTCAGAACATACCATATAAAACTTGGTTAGTACGAACTCCCTTCTAAAGTTTTCTTAGCAAATTTTTGACTTCAGCAAAAGTTTAAAGTCAGGCTTTTATGTCTTTGCATTAGTGGCTTACAATGATTTTATTGAACCACCATCAATGTAAAAAAAGAAACAAAAACACTTGCTTTAGGTTTACAAAAACTATACATGTGAATGTATGTATTTTAGTTGCCTTTACTGTAGTTTATGCCGGCAAATATTGAGAAAAAAACATTGAAAATAAAACAAAAGCAAGTGATAATTACTTTGAAGCGTTCAGAATTAAGTTATTGTATCGTAAATGTAATTGGTTTCGGTTTAATATGAATTACCTAATGAAAATCGTTCGAAAGAAACTGCATCGCTAAAGTAAAGAATATGAAATTGTTTAATAATAAATGTCCAAGAGTAGAAGATGAAAAAAAAAAAACGTAAATAAAGTTTTGTAAAAACTTTTTTCATAGGAAAATTCATAGGAAATTTAGTTATGGAATAAATGCATTATTTAAACTACTGAAGTAAAATGAAGGGTAAAAAAAAATAGTTGAAATTATTTACTTATTGAATGTTAAATGTTTTTTTAAATGTTTAAGGGAATTAATTTTTATGATTATTTTTAACATTTTATGTTTAACAGAAAGCTTTTTCTTCAGAAAATACAATTTTTCTTAAAGTATTTACCTTAAAAATGCTTAAAAAGCTTTATCTTCAAAAAAAGTTAAGGAAGTTTAATCTTCTAAAAAGCATTATCTGAAAAACACTATACAATATTTTCCTTATTGCAAAAATCTAACAAAAGCTTTTTCTCCAAAAAGCTTAAATAGTTAAAACAGCTTTATAGATAAATAGACAAAAAGTTAACAAATCTTTTTATAAAATTTTAAAAAAGCTTTTCTTCAAAAAGATAAAAAAGCCTCAAAAAGTAAAAACCTTTTTTTGAAAAAAAAAAAAATAAAAAAAGGTTTAAAAAGCTTTTTTTAAATAATAAGGGCTTTTTCTTAAAAGAAATTAAAATATAAATTAAATGCTAAACAAACTGTATCTTCAAAAACAAAATAAAAAAAAAATTCTGCAAAAAAGCTTTTTTTAAATAATAAGAGCTTTTTCTAAAAAAATATATTAAATAAAAAATATAAATTAAATGCTAAACAAATAAAATAAGAAAGCTCTGTTATCAAAAGTTTTTCTCCAAAACAAATAAAATCTGATTTCAAAAAAGCTTCTTCTAAAAAGAATAAAAAGAAAGGGTTTTTCTCAAGAAGCTAAAATAGTTAAAACAACTTTTTCTTCAAAAAAGCTAAAAAAATTTTTTTTCAAAAAGACAAAAAAAGCTTTATTTAAAAAAGTAAAAAACTTCTTTTAAAAAAGTTAATAAACTAAAACAAAAAAGGTCAAAAAGCTTTTAAAAAACAGTAAAAGCTTATTCTTAAAAAAATCTAAAATAAACATTTTCTTGAAAGAAGCTTAAAAAAGCTATTTCTCCAAAATTACTAAAAAGCCCTTTTTATAAAATAGAAATTAAAGCTTAAAAATCATAAAAAAAGTTTAAAAAACTTTTTATTTAAACTGAACAAAAGCTTTTTCTACAAAAAAAAAGTTAAGAAAAAATGATAAAAGTTTCATATAAAAAAAGTTGGAAAAGCTTTTTTAAGTATCTTCTTTAAAAGCTTTTTCTCCCAAAAAGCTAAACAACGTTTTCTTCAAAAATAATATAAAAAGCTTTTTTAAAGAAAAGTTTAATTTAATAGCGTTGAAAAACTTTTTAAGCGTCTTCTTAAAAAGCTTTTTCTATCAAAAAGCTAAACAACGTATGCTTCAAAAAAGTTTTAAATTTGCAAAAAGCTCTTTTTAAAAAGTTAGTAAAAGCTTTTTCTTAAAAAATATAAAAAATTCATGTTTTTCAAAGAAGTTTAAAAATCTATTTCTTCAAAATAGTTAAAAAGCCCTTTTTGCAAAAAAGATTTTTAAAGCGTTAATAAAAGCTTTTTCTTAAAAAAAGTTTAAATTACTTTTTGTTTAAAAAACTTAAAAAACTATTAAAATTTTTTTTGTAAAATATGCTCAAAAAGTAAGAAAGTCAATAAAAGCTTTTTCTTACTAAAAGAAAGCTTTTTGTCAAATAAAAGACTTTTACTCCCAAATATATAAAAATAATTTTTTCAAATAGCTTTTTCTTCAAAAAAGTGTAAAAAAGACAGAAAAGTTTAATTTAAAAAAGACTTTTTGTAAAGTTAATAAAAAAAGTTTTTTTGTAAAGTTATTAAAAAAAAGCTAAAAAGTTAATAAAAGTTTTTTTAATAAAAAAAAATAAAAAGCGATTTTTTAATAAAAGCTAAGAAGTTAGTTAAAGCTTAAAAAATCAAAAAAAGGAAAACTGATTTATTAAAAAAAGCTAAAAAGTTAATAAAAGCTTTTAAAAAAAATCAAAAAATAAAAAGTGATTTAAAAAAAGCTGAAATGTTTGTAAAAGCTTAAAACAATTCTTATTTAAAAAAAGCTAAAAAAAAAATCAATAAAAAAACTTCAAAAAGCTTTTATTAAAACAGTTCTAAAAAGCTTTTTCTTCGAACTTTATCTATGAAATACTTTTTTAAAAAAAGTTAATAAAAACTTTTTCTAACATCAGTAAATATCTTACTGAATATGGTTAAAAGCTTTTTCTTATATTAATAAAATAAATAAAATATTATTAAATATTCACCTGTTTAAATATTTTAATTTCTCCACTTTGCAAAGTAGGCTAATTAGATTTCCATCTAATCAAAAAGAAAGCTTACCTGTAAAAAATTAAATTAAAGAAAAATTTAATTAAATTTTATATTAAAAGAAAATCATGGTAAAGATTGAATTTCTCATCATTAACAAAATATTATATAAAAAAAATTAACAACTCATTATAATAAAATTTCTTTCCAAACCATATTCTACATATACCCCTCTCAAAGTGAAAAAATAAAAACAATTTTCTAGCGAAATCGTGTTAAAGAAACCAACTTTAATTGAAAAGCAATAAAAATCAGAACACAACATTTTATAAAGAAAACAAAATTAAATTTACAAAAAAAAAGAAGCAATAACAAACGTGTTTCATAAAACTAAATTCGAAATTTCAAGTCATAACCCATATTACGCATGATTATTGGTCATTTTTAGTTACGGCTTGTTACAGACAGTTCTTCTTCTTGTTTTTTAGAGCAACTTCTTTCATAAAACAACAGATCAGCAGTATCATCATTATGAGAACTTTTTTTTGTGTAACAAATGATATTGTAAAGTGCAACTCATGTTATTTTGATGTTGATTTCGTGTTTTAAATTATTTTCTTTTTTTATTTTGTTTATAATTTTCAATTATTATTTTTTTTTCTCTGTAGTTTACAGTTAAATAGTTGGAAATTGTATTTTGTGGAAATAAAGGGGTTATAAGCTGGTATAATAATAATGAGAATTATGCGTGAGTTTTTTCTTGTTTCTTTACAATATTGATTCACACCTTTTTGTTGTAATAATCAATTGAAATTTATTAAATTTAATGAATGTTTTTTTTTTTTTGGGAAACTAATGAAAAATGAAATGTTGGTAAATTATTAAATTATATTTTGGGTGGTTTTCTTTTAAACATAAAGTTCAACAAAAACATCCGAAACAATCCAGACTATAGAACAGTCTATAGTCTGGAATATAGAACAGTCCACAGTGTGGACTATATAACATTCCAAAGTTTGGACTATAGAACAGTCTATAGCCTGGGCTATAAAACACTATAGTCTGGACTATGGAAAAGTCTATAATCTGGACTATAGAACAGTCTATTTATAGTCTGGACTATAGAATAATCTATAGTCTGAACTAGAGAACAGTCTATAGTCTGGACTATAGAACGGTCTGCACTATAGAACAGTATATATTCTGGAATATAGAACAGTTTGTAGTCTGGACTATAGAACAGCCTATAGTGTGGACTATAGAACAGTCTATAGACTCGACTATAGAATATACTATAGTCTCGAGTATAGAACAGTCCATAGTCTGGACTATAGAACAGTCTATAGTCTAGACTATAGAACTGTCTATAGTCTGGACTATAGAACAGTCAATAGTCTGGACTATAGAACAGTCTATAGTCTGGACTATAGAACAGTCTATAGTCTGGACTATAGAACAGTCTATAGTCTGGACTATAGAACAGTATATAGTCCGGACTATAGAACAGTATATAGTCCGGACTATAGAACATTCTATAGTCTGGACTATAGAACAGTCTATAGTCTGGACTATAGAACAGTATATAGTCCGGACTATAGAACATTCTATAGTCTGGACTATAGAACAGTCTATAGTCTGGACTATAGAACAGTCTATAGTCTAGATAGTCTATAGTCTGGACTATAGAATAGTCTACAGTCTGGACTATAGAATAGTCTATAGTCTGGACTATAGAATAGTCTATAGTCTGGACTATAGAATATCTATAGTCTGGATTATAGAATATCTATAGTCTGGATTATAGAATAGTCAATAGTCTGGACTATAGAATAGTCTATAGTCTGGACTATAGAATAGTTTATAGTCTGGACTATAGAATACTTTATAGTCTGGACTATACAATAGTCTATAGTCTGGACTATAGAATAGTTTATAGTCTGGACTATAGAATAGTCTATAGTCTGGACTATAGAATAGTCTATAGTCTGGACTATAGAATAGTCTATAGTCTGGACTATAGAATAGTCTATAGTCTGGACTATAGAATAGTCTATAGTCTGGACTATAGAATAGTCTATAGTCTGGACTATAGAATAGTCTATAGTCTGGACTATAGAATAGTCTATAGTCTGGACTATAGAATAGTCTATAGTCTGGACTATAGAATAGTCTATAGTCTGGACTATAGAACAGTCTATAGTCTGGACTATACTATAGAACAGTCTATAGTCTGGACTATAGAACAGTCTATAGTCTGGACTATAGAACAGTCTATAGTCTGGACTATAGAACAGTCTATAGTCTGGACTATAGATTAGTCTATAGTCTGGACTATAGATTAGTCTATAGTCTGGACTATAGATTAGTCTATAGTCTGGACTATAGAACAGTATATAGTCCGGACTATAGAACATTCTATAGTCTGGACTATAGAACAGTCTATAGTCTGGACTATAGAACAGTCTATAGTCTAGATAGTCTATAGTCTGGACTATAGAATAGTCTACAGTCTGGACTATAGAATAGTCTATAGTCTGGACTATAGAATATCTATAGTCTGGATTATAGAATATCTATAGTCTGGATTATAGAATAGTCAATAGTCTGGACTATAGAATAGTCTATAGTCTGGACTATAGAATAGTTTATAGTCTGGACTATAGAATACTTTATAGTCTGGACTATACAATAGTCTATAGTCTGGACTATAGAATAGTTTATATTCTGGACTATAGAATAGTCTATAGTCTGGACTATAGAATAGTCTATAGTCTGGACTATAGAATAGTCTATAGTCTGGACTATAGAATAGTCTATAGTCTGGACTATAGAATAGTCTACAGTCTGGACTATAGAATAGTCTATAGTCTGGACTATAGAATATCTATAGTCTGGATTATAGAATATCTATAGTCTGGATTATAGAATAGTCAATAGTCTGGACTATAGAATAGTCTATAGTCTGGACTATAGAATAGTTTATAGTCTGGACTATAGAATACTTTATAGTCTGGACTATACAATAGTCTATAGTCTGGACTATAGAATAGTTTATAGTCTGGACTATAGAATAGTCTATAGTCTGGAGTATAGAATAGTCTATAGTCTGGACTATAGAATAGTCTATAGTCTGGACTATAGAATAGTCTATAGTCTGGACTATAGAATAGTCTATAGTCTGGACTATAGAATAGTCTATAGTCTGGACTATAGAATAGTCTATAGTCTGGACTATAGAATAGTCTATAGTCTGGACTATACAATAGTCTATAGTCTGGACTATAGAATAGTCTATAGTCTGGACTATAGAATAGTCTATAGTCCTGGACTATAGAACAGTCTATAGTCTGGACTATAGAACAGTCTATAGTCTGGACTATAGAACAGTCTATAGTCTGGACTATAGAACAGTCTATAGTCTGGACTATAGAACAGCCTATAGTCTGGACTATAGAACAGTCTATAGTCTGGACTATAGATTAGTCTATAGTCCTGGACTATAGATTAGTCTATAGTCTGGACTATAGATTAGTCTATAGTCTGGACTATAGATTAGTCTATAGTCTGGACTATAAAACAGTCTATAGTCTAGACTATAGAACAGGCTACAGTCTGGAATGTAAAACTGTCTATAGTTAGGAATATAAAATAGTCTATAGTCTGGACTATAGAACAGTCTATAGTCTGGACTATAGAACAGAGTTATAGAATAGTCTATAGTCTGGACTATAGAATAGTCTATAGTCTGGACTATAGAATAGTCTATAGTCTGGACTATAGAATAGTCTATAGTCTGGACTATAGAATAGTCTATAGTCTGGACTATAGAATAGTCTATAGTCTGGACTATAGAATAGTCTATAGTCTGGACTATAGAACAGTCTATAGTCTGGACTATAGAACAGTCTATAGTCTGGACTATAGAACAGTCTATAGTCTGGACTATAGAACAGTCTATAGTCTGGACTATAGAACAGTCTATAGTCTGGACTATAGATTAGTCTATAGTCTGGACTATAGATTAGTCTATAGTCTGGACTATAGATTAGTCTATAGTCTGGACTATAGATTAGTCTATAGTCTGGACTATAGATTAGTCTATAGTCTGGACTATAGATTAGTCTATAGTCTGGACTATAAAACAGTCTATAGTCTAGACTATAGAACAGGCTACAGTCTGGAATGTAAAACTGTCTATAGTTAGGAATATAAAATAGTCTAGTCTGGACTATAGAACAGTCTATAGTCTGGACTATAGAACAGTCTATAGTCTGGACTATAGAACAGTCTATAGTCTGGACTATAGAACAGTCTATAGTCTGGACTATAGAACAGTCTATAGTCTGGACTATAGAACAGTCTATAGTCTGGACTATAGAACAGTCTATAGTCTGGACTATAGAACAGTCTATAGTCTGGACTATAGATTAGTCTATAGTCTGGACTATAGATTAGTCTATAGTCTGGACTATAGATTAGTCTATAGTCTGGACTATAGATTAGTCTATAGTCTGGACTATAGATTAGTCTATAGTCTGGACTATAGATTAGTCTATAGTCTGGACTATAGATTAGTCTATAGTCTGGACTATAAAACAGTCTATAGTCTAGACTATAGAACAGGCTACAGTCCGGAATGTAAAACTGTCTATAGTTAGGACTATAAAATAATCTATAGTCTGGACTATAGAACAGTTCATAATCTGGACTATAGAACAGTTCATAATCTGGACTATAGAACAGTCTATATTCTGGGCTATAGAACAGTCAATATACTGGACTATAGAATATTCTATAGTCAAAAATAGAGAACAGTCTACTATAGAACAGTCTATTGTCTGGACCATAGAACAGTCTATAGCTTGGACTATAGAACAGTCTGTAGCTTTGACTATAGAACAGTCTATTGTCTGGACTATAGAAAAGTCCATAGTCTGGACTATAGAACAGTCTATAGTCTGGACTATAGAATAGTCTATAGTCTAGACTATAGAATAGTCTATATTCTGGACTATAGAACAGTCTATAGTCTGGACTATAGAACAGTATATAGTCTGGACTATAGAACAATTCATAATCTGGACTATGGAACAGTCTATAGTCTGGGCTATAGAACAATCAATATACTGGACCATAGAATAGTCTATAGTCAGAAATAGAGATAAGTCTACTATAGAACAGTCTGTTGTCTGGACTATAGAACAGTTTATAGTCTGCACCATGGAACAGTCTATAGACTGGAATGTAGAACATTCTATAGTCTGAACTACAGAACAGTCTATAGTCTGGATATAGAACTGTCTATGGTCTGGAATATGGAACAGTAAACTTTAATAACGAAACGGTATATTTAAAAAGTATTTGCTGTAGAAAATTCAAGTTTCTCACGAATATGTGAAAAAAGTTAAATTTCTATTAAACTTTCTTTTATATATAAACAATAAAACATAGACTTCTTCGAAAACCTTGCAATAAAATCGAAATTATCTTTAAAATTTATTTAAATTGATTTACAAAAGAAAACGAAAATGTTAATACAAAAGAAACCATTATCTCTTAATAAAAATCTATCACTTAATTTGGAAAATATCTTTAGGTCTACAACCAGCATCAACAACTTTCCCAAAAAATAACACAAACAAAAACTACTTCTCAGCGTTATTTTTTTAGTTAAAGGTCTTAAATAACAAAAATACACATGACAGGTGAACGAGCACCCCTCGTAAATTTTGCTCATTAGAACACAAAAACCAATTTGAAAGATATAAAAGAAAAGGAAAACCCTTTTTCTGTCAACACTTTATTAACCAAAAAGAAAAAAAGTTAAAAGAAAAATAATTCTTTTGTATTGAAAATAAATAAAACGAGTCTAAAGCATATACCCTACTGGTCAGAGTGTAAGTGGTTAAAGAAAATAAAATAGTTTGAAATCTATACAATAAATGGACACAACGCCACTTAAGGTGACAATCAGATATGTCAAAATGAGTTGTAAATGGCAATGGTTACAACAACTAAAACAATAAACAAACACACACACAACCTTCTTAACAAACATTATTTTAAACAAAAGAAAAGAAAATAAAACAGAATCTACCGAAATTATTTCTTCTTTTTTTCACAATATACAACAAAAACCTTAAGAAAACGACCAACCTAGAGATGACAAACGATAATAATGATAGTACAAACGATACACTCGGTTAAGCAGTTAAATAATTCACTTGATGACAGCTTTAACTTTTAGTTAAAGAAATTGTTATATAAGAACTAGTGTATTATCTTTTATTATTAAAAAAAAAAAGATCTTTTGCTGGCTGTGTTTTAGTTTTGTCACACTCTATTTAATATTTCCCCCTGTTGATGTTTCATCTTCTTCTGTGTGTTAGAGTAGGATAGTTGTTATGGTTATTGTTTACATTTTCGGTTCGGTTAGTTAAACGTTTGTTTAACTAGGCTTGCTCGTCTTTGGTTAACTTTGACATATTGACAATCATTATCGGCTGCCAGTTCGCACACATACAAAAACACTTGTGAGTTTTGTTGCACAGAAATTATCAAATGAGAGAAAGAGCAGAAATATTAAGGAATTGTTTCGCTTTAAAGCAGATAGATAGATAGATAGATAGATAGATAGATAGATAGATAGATAGATAGATAGATAGATAGATAGATAGATAGATAGATAGATAGATAGATAGATAGATAGATAGATAGATAGATAGATAGATAGATAGATAGATAGATAGTCGATCTATAGATAGCTCGCTCTCGCTCGCTCGCTCTCGCTCGCTCGCTCGCTCCTCGCTCGCTCGCTCGCTCGCTCTCGCTCGCTCGCTCTCTCGCTCGCTCGCTCGCTGCTCGCTCGCTCGCTCGCTAGCTCGCTCGCTCGCTCGCTCGCTCGCTCGCTCGCTCTCGCTCGCTCGCTCGCTCGCTCGCTCGCTCGCTCGCTCGCTCGCTCGCTCGCTCGCTCGCTCGCTCGCTCGCTCGCTGCTCGCTCGCTCGCTCGCTCGCTCGCTCGCTCGCTCGCTCGCTCGCTCGCTCGCTCGCTCGCTCGCTCGCTCTCGCTCTCTCGCTCGCTCGCTCGCTCGCTCGCTCGCTCGCTCGCTCGCTCGCTCGCTCGCTCGCTCGCTCGCTCGCTCTGCTCGCTCGCTCGCTCGCTCGCTCGCTCGCGCTCGCTCGCTCTCGCTGCTGCTCCTCGCTCGCTCGCTCGCTCGCTCGCTCGCTCGCTTCGCTCGCTCGCTCGCTCGCTCGCTCGCTCGCTCGCTCGCTCGCTCGCTCGCTCGCTCGCTCGCTCGCTCGCTCGCTCGCTCGCTCGCTCGCTCGCTCGCTCCTCGCTCGCTCGCTCGCTCGCTCGCTCGCTCGCTCGCTCGCTCGCTCGCTCGCTCGCTCGCTCGCTCCTCGCTCGCTCGCTCGCTCGCTCGCTCGCTCGCTCGCTCGCTCGCTCGCTCCTCGCTCGCTCGCTCGCTCGCTCGCTCGCTCGCTCGCTCGCGCTCGCTCGCTCGCTCGCTCGCTCGCTCGCTCGCTCGCTCGCTCGCTCTCTCGCTCGCTCGCTCGCTCGCTCGCTCGCTCGCTCGCTCGCTCGCTCGCTCGCTCGCTCGCTCGCTCGCTCGCTCGCTCGCTCGCTCTCGCTCTCTCGCTCGCTCCTCGCTCGCTCGCTCGCTCGCTCGCTCGCTCGCTCGCTCGCTCGCTCGCTCGCTGGCTCGCTCGCTCGCTCGCTAATAGCTCGATCGCTCCTTCGCCGCCTTGAGGGCCGAACTAAATTAAGGGGAGAGAATTCTCTATTCACTTTATTGTGTGCTACACATATAGATTTTTGAATTTTCAAAAAAACAAAATGGGTGGGTAAGATTTACATTTTAAAGTAAATTTAGCACAACAACTTTTTCGCATAAAACTAAAAAATATTATATATTGGTTGCCACATAACGAAACTATAGAACAATATATGTATGTATATATTCTGTGATCTTATTGAATTCTAGCCATGTCCGTTCGTCTGTGTGTCCTCTGAAAACACAATAGGCCCTAAACGGAAGGAGTTAGGGCTCTGAAATTTTCTACAAATGTTGTCTGTTGATGCAGTTTGTTTGGTTAACATTCACAAATAACTTAAAAATATAAGTAAATTGATAAAATTTTACATAAATAAGTTCTTTATGAATCGAAATCTGATCTCTTTCATTGTTCCATAGTGTTAAATTAAATTATTCTTAAAAATCTTTAAAATGCATTTTTCTTCATTTTTTTTTAACTCAAGGTCAAGTGTCATTAGAGCTTTTTGCGCAATTAATTCCTTTTAACCTCTGACTCTCTATCAAAACACATACAGTTCGAAAACTCAATTCAAATGAAATAAGACATAGTTTTGTTGTTGTTGTTTTGCCTTTTTATACCATCAAATGACTTTAATTAGAGAGATCGACCTCTGCCGCTGAAACAAACCAATTGAATGAGTGTGTATGTGTGTGTGTCACATTTATTTTAACTATTGTTTATCTCTGAAAGGTTCTAATGTCATTAGCAAAACAACAAAAGCAACAATAACAACAGCTGGCTGTACGGTCCAACTAACCAAACTCAATTGGTTAAAGCAATACTAACGAAACTATGAATTTTCTAATGAAAATTGTATAGAAAAATAGAAAGAAAGACAAACACGGACGGAGAGACCGATAGGCAGACAAACACATACATACATATAGCATGTGTCATTAAGTAGTTAGTGTCAGTTACTAACTGTTGTTGTTTTAAGATCTTTGTTTTTTTTTACTTTTAGTTTTTGTTAATGATAATAAGTTTATCAAAGTGAAAGTATCACCTTTTTCTTTAAACAGAGTTTCTAGTAAATATTCTTCATTTCCAGCCATTATCGTTGAAGATTAGCAATTGTACAGAAGGAATACAACCAACAACCAATGACTTGTAACAGTAAACTTAAAGAAAAAAATAATTTAAATCTTAAGAGAAGTGTCAGGATAACATATGGTTAAATGATTAAATTTTCTAGATAAAGGGTTAAAAGCAGAAATCAAAAGCGTTGAAGTCACTTAATTTCAGTTAAGATTTCTTATTCGTTT
>NW_023995508.1:0-47500 GCF_015586225.1 Lucilia sericata | reverse complement strand
CCCCTGTAGTTCCCGCCTGCATCCTTGCCGTTTGCGCTTTCCCTTCCCCCGTCCCCAATCCCTCTCCGCCTTTTCCCCTTTTTCTTCTCCTGTTACCCACACCCCCTCCTTGAGTCGATCGCTAACTCTTCACTTTTGATGGGGACTAAAACTAAAAAGTCGTGAGTCAGCTTTTAAAAACGTCCTTTACGGTTTATTCACTTAACTGCTGTTGCAACGATTGCATTGCAACCAAAACCACATACATGACGACTACTACGACATTGTCGATGATGATGATGTTGCAGCTACTGAAGTTTGAAGAAAAAAAAATTTAAAGAGCAACTTCATGTACAAATGTACCACCAGCAACCAACTAGCTCAAGAAGTACTTCTACTTCTTATACTTGAGCAGGCATTTCCAAAAGATTTTTCGTTAAAAAAGTCATAAAAATTGTTATAATTATTGCATGTTGCTGCTGCTGTTGCAAGTTGTTCATGTATGTATGTTTGCTTAGTTGCATGTGTTCGAATGTGTGGAACTTTTTTAATGTTTGTTTAAATGTTTTTCGAAGCGCATGTGAGAATTTGTTAGGAATTCCCTTCGTTTGTGTACAAGGCGGTCTTAAATGCTGCTACTTGCTGCTGTTTTCTTGTTGCAACAACATTTAATTGTTACTTGTTTGTTAAAACTTATGAAAAAGACTATAATAATTCCAAGGAATGTTGTTAACAAAGCAAAAAATAAAAAAATAAATAAACAACTTGAGTAAAAAATTTTTGTTAATTGTTTAAATGATGAATCGTGATTTGACCATAATAATTAAACAATAAATATTTTTCAGATAACACGACGTATGGACGGTAATTTGTAATTGATATATTTGATTTTGGGTTTTTTATGTTGGGAAGAGAAGTGAAAAAAGTTAATAGTTAATTGGAGTATCAGATCATTAATGGATATTAGATGGCTTTTTGGGTAAATTGTAAAGTAAATGTGTAAAGTCTATAGTCTAGTCTATAGTCTATAGTCTAGTCTATAGTCTAGTCTATAGGTCTAGTCTTTAGTCTAGTCTATGTCTAGTCTATAGTTTAGTCTATAGTCTAGTCTATAGTCTAGTCTATAGTCTAGTCTATAATCTAGTCTATATTCTAGTCTATATTCTAGTCTAGTCTATAGTCTAGTCTATAGTCCTATCTATAGTCTAGTCTAGTTAGAGTCTAGTCTATAGTCTAGTCTATAGTCTAGTCTATAGTCTAGTCTATAGTCTAGTCTATAGTCTAGCTAGTCTAGTAGTCTAGTCTATAGTCTAGTCTATAGTCTAGTCTATAGTCTAGTCTATAGTCTAGTCTATAGTCTAGTCTATAGTCTAGTCTATAGTCTAGTCTATAGTCTAGTCTATAGTCTAGTCTATAGTCTAGTCTATAGTCTAGTCTATAGTCTAGTCTATAGTCTAGTCTATAGTCTAGTCTATAGTCTAGTCTATAGTCTAGTCTATAGTCTAGTCTATAGTCTAGTCTATAGTCTAGTCTATAGTCTAGTCTATAGTCTAGTCTATAGTCTAGTCTATAGTCTAGTCTATAGTCTAGTCTATAGTCTAGTCTATAGTCTAGTCTATAGTCTAGTCTATAGTCTAGTCTATAGTCTAGTCTATAGTCTAGTCTATAGTCTAGTCTATAGTCTAGTCTATAGTCTAGTCTATAGTCTAGTCTAGTCTAGTCTAGTCTATAGTCTAGTCTATAGTCTAGTCTATAGTCTAGTCTATAATCTAGTCTATAGTCTAGTCTATAGTCTAGTCTATAGTCAAGTCTATAGTCTAGTCTATAGTCCAGTCTATAGTCTAGCCTATAGTCTAGTCTATAGTCTAGTCTATAGTCTAGTCTATAGTCTAGTCTATAGTCTGGTCTATAGTCTAGTCTATAGTCTAGTCTATAGTCTAGTCTATAGTCTAGTCTATAGTCTAGTCTATAGTATAGTCTATAGTCTAGTCTATAGTCTAGTCTATAGTCTAGTCTATAGTCTAGTCTATAGTCTAGTCTATAGTCTAGTCTATAGTCTAGTCTATAGTCTAGTCTATAGTCTAGTCTGTAGTCTAGTCTATAGTCTAGTCTATAGTCCAGTCTATAGTCTAGTCTATAGTCTAGTCTAAAGTCTAGTCTATAATCTAGTTTAATGTGTAGTCTATAATATAGTCTTTAGTATAGTCTATATTCTAGTCTATAGTCCAGTCTATAGTCTAGTCTATAGTCTAGTCTATACTCTAGTCTATAGTCTAGTCTATATTCTATAGTCTAGTCTATAGTCTAGTCTAGCCTATAGTCTAGTCTATAGTCTAGTCTATAGTCTAGTCTATAGTCTGGTCTATAGTCTAGTCTATAGTCTAGTCTATAGTCTAGTCTATAGTCTAGTCTATAGTCTAGTCTATAGTCTAGTCTATAGTCTAGTCTATAGTCTAGTCTATAGTCTAGTCTATAGTCTAGCCTATAGTCTAGTCTATAGTCTAGTCTATAGTCTAGTCTATAGTCTAGTCTATAGTCTAGTCTATAGTCTAGTCTATAGTCTAGTCTATAGTCTAGTCTATAGTCTAGTCTATAGTCTAGTCTATAGTCTAATCTATAGTCTAGTCTATAGTCTAGTCTATAGTCTAGTCTATAGTCTAGTCTATAGTCTAGTCTATAGTCTAGTCTATAGTCTAGTCTATAGTCTAGTCTATAGTCTAGTCTATAGTCTAGTCTATAGTCTAGTCTATAGTCTAGTCTATAGTCTAGTCTATAGTCTAGTCTATAGTCTAGTCTATAGTCTAGTCTATAGTCTAGTCTATAGTCTAGTCTATAGTCTAGTCTATAGTCTAGTCTATAGTCTAGTCTATAGTCTAATCTATAGTCTAGTCTATAGTCTAGTCTATAGTCTAGTCTATAGTCTAGTCTATAGTCTAGTCTGTAGTCTAGTCTATAGTCTAGTCTATAGTCCAGTCTATAGTCTAGTCTATAGTCTAGTCTAAAGTCTAGTCTATAATCTAGTTTAATGTGTAGTCTATAATATAGTCTTTAGTATAGTCTATATTCTAGTCTATAGTCCGGTCTATAGTCTAATCTATAGTCTAGTCTATAGTCTAATCTATAGTCTATTACATAGTATTTTCTATAGTCGATTCTATTCTATACCCTAGTCTATAGTCAAGTATATAGTCTAGTCTATAGTCTAGTCTATAGTCTAATCTATACTCTAGTCTATAATCTAGTTTAGTGTGTAGTCTATAGTATAGTCTTTAGTCTAGTCTATACTCAAGTCTATATTCAAGTCTATATTCTAGTCTATAGTCTAGTCTGTAGTCTAATCTATAGTCTAGTCTATAGTCTAGTCTATAGTCTATTCTATAGTCTAGTCTATAGTCTAGCATATAGGCTAGTCAATAACTTTTCGTTTGGTGCGTTTTTTTTCACTTTTTGATAAATAACTTTTCGTATTTTAACAAAATTATGTCATCGTAATAAACACCTGATTTAAACCATAATTAAATATTAAACCTTCATAATTATTTCACAGATAAGCTCAGTGATAATAACACCCAAAAACCTCATAACTAAAGTAATAACATTATTAAATCATTTTGTATATAATTAAACAAATCATAACAGCTGAACTAATATGAGTGAACAAATTATACAAATCACGACATATAAACATAAATTTAAGGCTGACATTTAAAAATAATTTTGAATACATAACGAAACAGCGAAACAAAAGACACCATTAACTGCATCATCGCCAAACGAAAAACTTAACAACATGACAAGTCAAAATCACATAGACACCATGAATCAGTCGGCAGTCATTCATTCAATTGCATAAAATAAGAAAAAAAAATGGAAGGATAGTTGGAAAAAAAATGTTTTAAAAAGCAAATAAAACACCCAAAAACGAACAAAATCTGCTAAAATAAAATATAACCTACCAAAATCAAGCGACCTTTCATCCGCCGAAAAAAATTAACAGAAAATTTTATATATTTACAAGTATTGCAAGGAAGGTCTTAAGTTAACTAAAATTAATTAATAGTGAATCTTTTAAGATTTAAACATTTTCCGAAAAAAAACTTGCTTTAGCAAATTTTATTAATTTACACACTTTATAAGCTACACTATACACCATTTACATTACATAGAACTACTTAAGTAATGTAAGGCATATTATATTAGATATAGAAAATCAATTGTAGAAACACCTTAACAAATTACCAAAACTTCTGATTTAAGTTATTATTTTGTATTGGTATTATACTGCTAAGAATCGAATTTTAAACAATTTTTCCATTTCTAATTTATACCAACTCAGTCCACAGTCCTTCTTTCGATGTGTTAATATATTGAAAATGACAGTAAAAATAGCAGTTATTTTCTGCATACATACACAGTTATTATTTATTTGCATTTCATAGCAGCAAAAAATGTATAAACAAATCATTTTCCCCCCATTAGAGGGTGGGGAGAAAAAGCCATTTTTTAACTCTCCACCAACATGCTAAAATCAAACCAAAAAACGAAAATGTTTCTCCATAAACGATAAAAGGAAAGTGAATTTATTTTGTTGCATTGTAATTGTTATTATTACTCTTGCTATTGCTGTTGTTTGTGGTAAATAAACACTATATAAATATCACACCTGAGGGCAAAATGGCAACAGCAACAATAACAAAAACATCATCATTTACAAATAAAATCAAGTTACGTCATGTTTAGACAAAAACCAAACAGAAAAAAAGAAGGAAAATAAAAAACACGATTGAAAATCGAAAACAATCAAAAGCGTTTATAAATTTCATTTTTATACAATTTGTTGCCCAGTGATCAATGGTGGGGACCAGGGGATATTACCAGGCAATAATAGCAACAACAATGACTACATCAAACCGCAATGCAACAGCAAACTAAATTAAGATCTACGTCATTGAATAATAATAATAGTGTAACAGAAATACACTTAGAAGTTTTCTATGACTAGACTATGACTAGACTATGACTAGACTATGACTAGACTATGACTAGGACTATGACTAGACTATGACTATACTATGACTAGACTATGACTAGACTATGACTAGACTATGACTAGACTATGACTAGACTATGACTAGACTATGACTAGACTATGACTAGACTATGACTAGACTATTACTAGACTATGACTAGACTATGACTAGACTATGACTAGACTATGACTAGACTATGACTAGACTATGACTAGACTATGACTAGACTATGACTAGACTATGACTAGACTATGACTAGACTATGACTAGACTATGACTAGACTATGACTAGACTAGACTATGACTAGACTATGACTAGACTATGACTAGACTATGACTAGACTATGACTAGACTATGACTAGACTATGACTAGACTATGACTAGACTATGACTAGACTATGACTAGACTATGACTAGACTATGACTAGACTATGATAACTAGACTAGACTATGACTAGACTATACTAGACTAGTAGGACTAGACTATGACTAGACTATGACTAGACTATGACTAGACTATGACTAGACTATGACTAGACTATGACTAGACTATGACTAGACTATGACTAGACTATGACTATACTATGACTAGACTATGACTAGACATGACTAGACTATGACTAGACTATGACTAGACTATGACTAGACTATGACTAGACTATGACTAGACTATGACTAGACTATGACTAGACTATGACTAGACTATGACTAGACTATGACTAGACTATGACTAGACTTTGACTTGAATAAACTATAGACTAGACTGCAAACTATACTACAGACTCGATTAAACTTATAAACTAGACTATATATTAGACTATAAACTATGCTAAATACTAGTCTATAGACAAGGCTATGGACTAGACTATAGACTAGATTATAGACCAGACTATAGACTAGACTATAGACTAGACTATAGACTAGACTATAGACTAGACTATAGACTAGACTATAGACTGGACTATAGACTAGACTATAGACTAGACTATAGACTAGACTATAGGCTAGACTATAGACTAGACTATAGGCTAGACTATAGACTAGACTATAGACTAGACTATAGACTAGACTATAGACTAGACTATAGACTAGACTATAGGCTAGACTATAGACTAGACTATAGGCTAGACTATAGACTAGACTATAGGCTAGACTATAGACTAGACTATAGACTGGACTATAGACTAGACTATAGACTAACTATAGACTAGACTATAGACTACTATAGACTAGACTATAGACTAGACTATAGACTATAGACTATAGACTATAGACTAGACTATAGACTAGACTATTAGACTAGACTAGACTAGGCTATAGACTAGACTATAGACTAGACTATAGACTAGACTATAGACTAGACTATAGACTAGACTATAGACTAGACTATAGACTAGACTATAGACTAGACTATAGACTAGACTATAGACTAGACTATAGACTAGACTATAGACTAGACTATAGACTAGACTATAGACTAGACTATAGACTAGACTATAGACTAGACTATAGACTAGACTATAGACTAGACTATAGACTAGACTATAGACTAGACTATAGACTAGACTATAGACTAGACTATAGACTATAGACTATTATAGACTAGACTAGACTAGACTATAGACTAGACTATAGACTAGACTATAGACTAGACTATAGACTAGACTATAGACTAGACTATAGACTAGACTATAGACTAGACTATAGACTAGACTATAGACTAGACTATAGACTAGACTATAGACTAGACTATAGACTAGACTATAGACTAGACTATAGACTAGACTATAGACTAGACTATAGACTATAGACTAGACTATAGATTAGACTATAGACTAGACTATAGACTAGACTATAGACTAGACTATAGACTAACTATAGACTAGACTATAGACTAGACTATAGACTAGACTATAGACTAGACTATAGACTAGACTATAGACTATACTATAGACTAGACTATAGACTAGACTATAGACTAGACTATAGACTAGACTATAGACTAGACTATAGACTAGACTATAGACTAGACTATAGACTGACTATAGACTAGACTATAGACTAGACTATAGACTAGACTATAGACTAGACTATAGACTAGACTATAGACTAGACTATAGACTAGACTATAGACTAACTATAGACTAGACTATAGACTAGACTATAGACTAGACTATAGACTAGACTATAGACTAGACTATAGACTAGACTATAGACTAGACTATAGACTAGACTATAGACTAGACTATAGACTAACTATAGACTAGACTATAGACAGACTATAGACTAGACTATAGACTAGACTATAGACTAGACTATAGACTAGACTATAGACTAGACTATAGACTAGACTATAGACTAGACTATAGACTAGACTATAGAATAAAACCATTGACTAGACCTTGGGTAGACTATGATCAAACTATGATAACTTATGGACCAGAGTAACCAAACTATAACTGGACTACCAGTTTTCTATGACTTGACTACATTTTCAGTTAAATCTTTTACTTTCTCTTCAATAAGACACACTTTATATATTTTCATTTTCTCTGTTTTATCTGTGCTGTTTCTTCCAGTGTAGTTTAAATGCCGACTATGCCTAAACCAACACTTTTTAATATTATTATCATTATTTTTTCTATTTTTATTATAAATAACTATTTGTCTGTTTGTCCTTCAAATCAAATATAAAATTTATAATAAAAAATACATGTTTATAGCAGCACACTACTCTTAAACCACAACAAAAGAAACGCGCCCCCAAAAGGTCCCCTTTTTCTGGTAGACAAAGAACAAAACCCCAAAAAAAAAAAGAGCAACTTCAAAATCCAAAAAAAAATATCATGCACAACGAATTGTAGCTTCAGCCGCAACATGAGCAGACAAAAAACACAATTTGATTGTTGCAGTGCAAAACAAAAACCATTAGACAATTACTTTGCTGTTGCAGACGATTGACTAAACATGTTGCATGAAAATTGCTGTGGATTATAGCAAGTTACAACAATATTTTTTTTGCTTCTTATTTTTTGGGTTTTTGCCTGCCTGCCTGATGCCTTCCCTTTTTAGTTGATTTTTTCTTTTTTATATGAAAAATTTTATTGGAAAAAATTTTCTTCAACTCAATTTAAGGCAATCAAATTGCAATGAAATGCTATCGATGTCTGATACGATGAAAAATTGCATGAATTTGAAAATTTGTTGAATGACGCAATGAAATATAGGAGATGGAAGCAAGAAGAGGCAGACAAAAAAAATCTATAAGAAAAAGGTGAATTAGCACAAAAAACAAGATATTGTAATAGGAACGTATATGATAAAGGGGAGTGTTATGACAAATAAAATTTAAATTTAGGAAATGTAAGCTTCTTACAAATAACTTATGTAATTTTTAATTGCCAATTTTACAACAATTTCCTTATGTTGTCAAAATTCTCCACCGGGTTTTCTAATTATTTACGCCCCTGCTTAAGTTAGCTGCACTTTAAGTACGTGTGTGTATGTGTGAGTGGCTGACTGCTGGTGTGTTGGATATTTTAAAGCACTTTAAGCAGGCGCTTTAAATTCATCTAACTCTGTGGCTTTAACTTTAAAATAATTTTCTATAATAGTTTACCGAAAAGTTTGCACGATTTTCATGTTATTTTTCAATCATTAAACATTTTAAAACCGAATGAAATAAAACAACGAACGTATGAAAAAGAAAAACGTTAAAATTACCTTCTTAAGATTTCAGCGAAATCGGTAAACCCACTAACCGCACAGACGGACGGACATACGTAATAGAGTATGTGTCATGATAGGAAAATTATTTGGCGAGAGAAAAAAATTATAGATTTACACAAAATCTCCCAAACAGTTTGTTAAAGTGTGTAGTTTGGCGGTGATTGCGAATATGACTTCGACCCTAATTTCGACTTAGGCTGCTACTAGGATTTCAACTTAAAGATCTACTAACGCTAAGAATATAACTTCGACAAGGACTTGGACTCTGACTTCCATTTAACTGTAACTGGTATTTCGACCAGAAATTAGACTAAGGTTTCGACTACATTTTCGATAATGGCTTTGATTGTGTCCCGAACTTGACTATATTTTCATTAAAAATAATACTATGACTTTGATTAGGACTAAGAAATGAAACTTTGACTAGAAACTTATGACTTTGACATTGATTACAACTTCGACTTCTTTCATATGACTCCGACTAGTTAGTTAGTTAGTTAGTTAGTTAGTCAGTAAGTAAGTAGTAAGTTAGTTAGTTAGTTAGTTAGTCAGTTAGTCAGTAAAGTAGTAAGTTAGTTAGTTAGTTAGTTAGGTGTTAGTTAGTTAGTTAGTTAGTTAGTTAGTTAGCTAGTTAGTTAGCTAGTTAGTTAGTTAGTAGTTAGTTAGGTTAGTTAGTTAGTTAGTTAGTTAGTATTAGTTAGTTAGTTAGTTAGTTAGTTAGTTGTTAGTTAGTTAGTTTAGTTCAGTTAGTTAGTTTTCGTTCGTTAGTTAGTTGTTTAGTTAGTTCGTTCGTTCGTTCGTTCGTTGTTAGTCGTTCTTTTTCGTTCGTTTCGTTAGTTCGTTCTTAGTTAGTTTCGTTAGTTAGTTAGTTCGTTCGTTCGTTCGTTCGTTCGTTCGTTCGTTGTTCGTTCGTTCGTTTCGTTCGTTCGTTCGTTCGTTCGTTCGTTCGTTAGTTTCGTTCGTTCGTTCGTTGTTGTTCTTCGTTCGTTTCGTTCGTTTCGTTCGTTCGTTCTTCGTTCGTTTCGTTCGTTCGTTCGTTCGTTCGTTCGTTCGTTTCGTTCGTTCGTTCGTTCGTTCGTTCGTTCGTTCGTTCGTTTCGTTCGTTCGTTCGTTCGTTCGTTCGTTCGTTCGTTCGTTGTTCGTTCGTTCGTTCGTTCGTTTCGTTCGTTCGTTCGTTCGTTCGTTCGTTTCGTTCGTTCGTTCGTTCGTTCGTTCGTTCGTTCGTTCGTTCGTTCGTTCGTTCGTTCGTTCGTTCGTTCGTTCGTTCGTTAGTTCGTTCGTTCGTTCGTTCGTTCGTTCGTTCGTTCGTTTCGTTCGTTCGTTCGTTCGTTCGTTCGTTCGTTCGTTCGTTCGTTCGTTCGTTCGTTCGTTCGTTCGTTCTTTCGTTCGTTCGTTCGTTCGTTCGTTCGTTCGTTCGTTCGTTCGTTCGTTCGTTCGTTCTCGTTCGTTCGTTCGTTCGTTCGTTCGTTCGTTTCGTTCGTTCGTTCGTTCGTTCGTTCGTTCGTTCGTTCGTTCGTTCGTTCGTTTCGTTCGTTCGTTCGTTCGTTCGTTCGTTTCGTTCGTTTCGTTCGTTCGTTCGTTCGTTCGTTCGTTCGTTTCGTTCGTTCGTTCGTTCGTTCGTTCGTTCGTTTCGTTCGTTCGTTCGTTCGTTCGTTCGTTCGTTCGTTCGTTCGTTTGTTCGTTCGTTCGTTCGTTCGTTCGTTCGTTCGTTCGTTCGTTCGTTCGTTCGTTCGTTCGTTCGTTCGTTCGTTCGTTCGTTCGATTCGTTCGTTCGTTCGTTCGTATCTGTTTCGTTCGATTGCGTTCGTTCGTTCGTTCTTCCTCGCCCCCCTTCCTGCCTTCCCACTCTTTTTACCTGGCAAATTAATGAAATCTCGTGAACCATAGCGCCACCTATAATTGTTTAAAGCTGCATAAAAAAACACTTCTTCTAAAAAGTCATCATCATCATTGAGGTGCTGGCGGGTTAGTTGGTCTCTTGGTGGTGGTTTAAAAAATCATTTGACTCCAAAACAATTTAACAAAAATAAATACAAATAAAATAAATACGAAACGTTTTTAAATTGTTTTGTAAGTTCAAAAAAAAAAAAACTAAAAACAAAGAAAAAACTACTTGTCGCTGTAAACGTACGAATTTCATTCGCTTGGTTGCTTATTTCAGTTCTTTTTTGTTTGCCTTAAATAAAGATTTGTCAAATTTGTTTTAATTTTTTGTTGTTCAAAAACTTTTAAGCAAATTGTGAAACAATATAAGGAACGACGACGACCACATTTTTGTGTTTGTTTCAGAGAATAGTTTATGGGGCACGGATCATTTTCGCAACTCTTAAACAAAAAGAAGCCATATATGAGGGTCTATGCGGGCCAATAGCAGCAACAGCAGCAAACAGTTGCTAGATTCACAGCCATAATAAAATAGTTAAAGTTTTACCCTTTTTTTCTCGGTTTTAATCTAATAGTTTTAACAACAAATGCGAATTGTTTAATCATGTTGTTGTTCTTTTTTTTTGTTTGTCTGTTTTTTAGCTGATTCTCTTATTTATTTTATTTTAAGTTATTTTAAAAAGATTTTATTTTTTGTTTGGTTCCTGGTTTGTGGCCACCTTAACAAAAAGTTCTTGTTGTAGATCAGTGATCATGATTTAAGATTAACTCTAGTTTAACAATTTTAAGATAAATTGTTGTTTGTTGTTAATGTTATTATTGTTGCTGTTGTTTTTGGCCATGTTTGTTGTAATGTAACAGATGTATGTTCTTATTTTTTGTTCGTCGATTTTGTTGTTATTTTTTAGAGGGATTGAGAGTTTAACAATTAGAAAAATTTGCAGTTAACAGCTAGTCAGAAGGACGGACAGTTAAAGAGTTCGCTGGAGAAAAAAAGACTGAAAACTACAAAAACTTTAGTACGTGAGTCACGTTACATATGGCAAAACATTATGTTAAATTACAACAACAGAAAATTAACAACAGTAAGCAATAAAAATCCAATGAAATTTACGAAAAAAAAACTCACAACTGATAACTTTTACAATGTACGAGGGATAAACAGAAAGTCGTTACATACTAGAATATAGACTATATACTAGACTATAGACTAGATTATAGACTACAGTATAGACTATAGACTAGACCATAGACTAGACTAGACCATAGACTATAGACTAGACCATAGACTAGACTTACACAAGGCTATAGACTAGACTATAGACTAAACTAGACCAGACTAGACTAGACTACACTAGACTACACTAGACTACACTAGACTAGATTAGACTAGACTAGATTAGACTAGATTAGACTAGAACTAGAGTAGAGTAGAGTAGAGTAGAGTAGAACTAGACTAGACTAGACTAGACTAGACTAGACTAAACTAGACTAGACTAGACTAGATTAGATTAGACTAGATTAGATTAGATTAGACTAGACTAGACTAGACTAAACTAGACTAAACTAGACTAGACAATGACTAGACTATGACTACACTATGACTGGACTATGACTAGACAATGACTAGACTATGACTAGACTATGACTAGACTAATGACTGGACTATGACTAGACTATGACTAGACTATGACTAGACTATGACTAGACTATGACTAGACTATGACTAGACTATGACTAGACTATGACTAGACTATGACAGACTATGACTAGACTATGACTAGACTATGACTAGACTATGACCTATGACTAGACTAGACAGACTAGACTATGACTAGACTATGACTAGACTATGACTAGGAACTATGACTAGACTATGACTAGACTATGACTAGACTATGACTAGACTATGACTAGACTATGACTAGACTATGACTAGACTATGGACTAGACTATGACTAGACTATGACTAGACTATGACTAGACTATGACTAGACTATGACTAGACTAGACTATGACTAGACTATGACTAGACTAGACTAGACTATGACTAGACTATGACTAGACTAGACTAGACTATGACTAGACTAGACTAGACTACTAGACTAGACTAGACTAGACTAGACTAGACTAGACTAGACTAGACTAACTAGACTAGACTATGACTAGACTATACTAGACTAGACTAGACTATAGACTAGACTAGACTAGACTATGACTAGACTATGACTAGACTATGACTAGACTATGACTAGACTATGACTAGACTATGACTAGACTATGACTTCGACTATGACTAACTAGACTAGACTATGACTAGACTATGACTAGACTATGACTAGACTATGACTAGACTATGACTAGACTATGACTAGGACTATGACTACTATGACTAGACTATGACTAGACTATGACTAGACTAGACTATGACTAGACTATGACTAGACTATGACTAGACTATGGACTAGACTATGACAGACTAGACTATGAACTAGACTATGACTAGACTATGACTAGACTAGACTAGACTATGACTAGACTATGACTAGACTATGACTAGACTATGACTAGACTATGACTAGACTATGACTAGACTATGACTAGACTATGACTAGACTATGACTAGACTATGACTAGACTATAGACTAGACTATGACTAGAACTATGACTAGACTATGACTGAGACTATGACTAGACTATGACTAGACTATGACTAGACTATGACTAGACTATGACTAGACTATGACTAGACTACTGACTATGACTAGACTATGACTAGACTATGACTAGACTATGACTAGACTATGACTAGACTATGACTAGACTATGACTAGACTATGACTAGACTATGACTAGACTATGACTATGACTAGACATATGACTAGACTAGACTATGACTATGACTAGACTATGACTAGACTATGACTAGACTATGACTAGACTATGACTAGACTATGACCTAGACTATGACTAGACTAATGAACTAGACTATGCTAACTTGACTAGACTATGACTAGACTATGACTAGACTATGAACTAGACTATGACTAGACTATGACTAGACTATGACTAGACTATGACTAGACTATGACTAGACTATGACTAGACTATGACTAGACTATGACTAGAACTATGACTAGATGTCGGTGCCTTTAAATATACTTTAGGGTAGATATAGGACCTATATTTATAAGTTTTACAAAACATCACACCAAAAATCCCTAATACCCCTTTCTACTATAGTGGTGTAGGGTATAATCTGCACTTAGTTTTTATTAAAAATCTCATTGCTTACAAAAATAGTAAAACTATTATATGCTCAAGCTATAATTAACTGAAGTGTAGGCCCAACAAAAGATGATTGTTTATTTATTTACGCATATCCAAACATAAAATTCAACTTTATTGTTTATTCAATAAAGTGCCAAATGCACTTTAGTTATTTGCTAAAATCTTATGATTTCTTGCAAAAATTTTACTTAAAAGTTTGCTAAACTTTAAAGAATTACAAATAACAAACATTTTGAAATAAATGCTAAAAATTAAAATCATGCAGCAAATGTAATTTGCCCCTAAAAAATTAAATACATTTAAAAGTTTTTAAAAAAATTCTACAGTTTTTGTTTGCTCCAGCATTTTGAAACTGGCAATCGAATCTTTACTTCTTTGCTGTAGTAGTTTTTTTCTTGTTGCTAAAAAAAACTATTGTAAATTCATTATATTATTTCAATTAAAACAATTTCCTTTTTAAATTGTCCTTTGAACTCACAAAACATTTTGTTAAAAACTCTTAATTAACAGGCTTTTAAAAACTTTTTGTAGCTTTTATTTTAAGAGAAAAAATCGAAAAAGCAAAAAATAAGCTCAAGGAAAAAAGTTGCTGCAATTTTTTGTTGCTATTTTCCAGCTAAAAGAAAGTTTTTGGTTTCGCACAACTTGCCAGTTTCTTTACTGCTGCTGTTGGTAATCGATGTGAAGTGTCATGTTCAGTTGAGAGGCAAAGAGTCTGAAAAGTATCAGGAATAACTAAAGGAAGTAGATGATGATGTTGATGAAAGTAAAACATATACAATGCAAGAGCAAAGGAGACACAGAGAGAGAGAGGGTTATATATGTGCATGTGTTTGTCTAAGGAGTTTTAAAAAAAGAGTAACTAAATGAAAAAGCACTTAAAGAAAGCACTTTAAGTAAATGGGGTTAAAAGGACTCGATGCCAAAAAGGATACTAAGGCCATAACAAAACTATCAGAAAAACGGAAAACTGAAAATTTTACTTTGATTTCTTTATAGATTTTTTTCTTATTTTAACTTCTCTATTTCATACATAAATGCAATTGTGATTGTGTGTGAAGAAATTAGCAAAATCATGATAAACTGCAACAACTACAACAAAAAGTAGTTGTTAAGAGAATAATCCAAGAAATAAATACGGAAATATTTGAGAAAAAGCCCGGCGACAGAAAAAGATATGGAAATATGCCAAAATGAAAGTAAAAAATCTGTTTTAAATAAAAAGGAAGACAATAAAAAAAAGACATATAAAACGATTTAAAAGTGTGAACATTTGTTAAGATTTAATGAAATTATAAGAAAGATAAATGAAAGGAAATCAACAATCAGGATGAAAATTTTAAGTGAATAATTTTCGTATTAAAAATACTGCAAAAAGTTAGTTTCTACATAACTTGGATATATACAGTTATAGTCCAGTTCAGTTCTAGTTAAGTTCTAGTTCAGTTCTAGTTCAGTTCTAGTTCAGTTCTAGTTCAGTTCTAGTTCAGTTCTAGTTCAGTTCTAGTTCAGTTCTAGTTCAGTTCTAGTTCAGTTCTAGTTCAGTTCTAGTTCAGTTCTAGTTCAGTTTCTAGTTCAGTTCTAGTTCAGTTCTAGTTCAGTTCTAGTTCAGTTCTAGTTCAGTTCTAGTTAGTTCTAGTTCAGTTCTAGTTCAGTTCTAGTTCAGTTCTAGTTCAGTTCTGGTTCAGTTCTAGTTCAGTTCTAGTACAGTTCTAGTTCAGTTCTAGTTCAGTTCTAGTTCAGTTCTAGTTCAGTTCTAGTTCAGTCTAATTCAGTTCTAGTTCAGTTCTAGTTCAGTTCTAGTTCAGTTCTAGTTCAGTTCTAGTGCAGTTCTAGTTCAGTTCTAGTTCAGTTCTTGTTCAGTTCTAGTTCAGTTCTAGTTCAGTTCTAGTTCAGTTCTAGTTCAGTTCTAGTTCAGTTCTAGTTCAGTTCTAGTCAGTTCTAGTTCAGTTCTAGTTCAGTTCTAGTTCAGTTCTAGTTCAGTTCTAGTTCAGTTCTAGTTCAGTTCTAGTTCAGTTCTAGTTCAGTTCTAGTTCAGTTCTAGTTCAGTTCTAGTTCAGTTCTAGTTCAGTTCTAGTTCAGTTCTAGTTCAGTTCTAGTTCAGTTCTAGTTCAGTTCTAGTTCAGTTCTAGTTCAGTTCTAGTTCAGTTCTAGTTCAGTTCTAGTTCAGTTCTAGTTCAGTTCTAGTTCAGTTCTAGTTCAGTTCTAGTTCAGTTCTAGTTCAGTTCTAGTTCAGTTCTAGTTCAGTTCTAGTTCAGTTCTAGTTCAGTTCTAGTTCAGTTCTAGTTCAGTTCTAGTTCAGTTCTAGTTCAGTTCTAGTTCAGTTCTAGTTCAGTTCTAGTTCAGTTCTAGTTCAGTTCTAGTTCAGTTCTAGTTCAGTTCTAGTTCAGTTCTAGTTCAGTTCTAGTTCAGTTCTAGTTCAGTTCTAGTTCAGTTCAGTTCAGTTCTAGTTCAGTTCTAGTTCAGTTCAGTTCTAGTTCAGTTCTAGTTCAGTTCTAGTTCAGTTCTACTTCAGTTCTAGTTCAGTTCTAGTTCAGTTCTAGTTCAGTTCTAGTTCAGTTCTAGTTCAGTTCTAGTTCAGTTCTAGTTCAGTTCTAGTTCAGTTCTAGTTCAGTTCTAGTTCAGTTCTAGTTCAGTTCTAGTTCAGTTCTAGTTCTAGTTCAGTTCTAGTTCAGTTCTAGTTCAGTTCTAGTTCAGTTCTAGTTCAGTTCTAGTTCAGTCTAGTTCAGTTCTAGTTCAGTTCTAGTTCAGTTCTAGTTCAGTTCTAGTTCAGTTCTAGTTCAGTTCTAGTTCAGTCTAGTTCAGTTCTAGTTCAGTTCTAGTTCAGTTCTCTCAGTTCTAGTTCAGTTCTAGTTCAGTTTAGTTCAGTTCTAGTTCAGTTCTAGTTCAGTTCTAGTTCAGTTCTAGTTCAGTTCTAGTTCAGTTCTAGTTCAGTTCTAGTTCAGTTCTAGTTCAGTTCTAGTTCAGTTCTAGTTCAGTTCTAGTTCAGTTCTAGTTCAGTTCTAGTTCAGTTCTAGTTCAGTTCTAGTTCAGTTCTAGTTCAGTTCTAGTTCAGTTCTAGTTCAGTTCTAGTTCAGTTCTAGTTCAGTTCTAGTTCAGTTCTAGTTCAGTTCTAGTTCA
The DNA here is from genome assembly GCF_015586225.1 of Lucilia sericata. NCBI lineage: Eukaryota > Metazoa > Arthropoda > Insecta > Diptera > Calliphoridae > Lucilia > Lucilia sericata. The sequence goes on along the minus strand of NW_023995508.1, from coordinate 30,466 downwards.
GTTCTAGTTCAGTTCTAGTTCAGTTCTAGTTCAGTTCTAGTTCAGTTCTAGTGTTCAGTTCTAGTTCAGTTCTAGTTCAGTTCTAGTTCAGTTCTAGTTCAGTTCTAGTTCAGTTCTAGTTCAGTTCTAGTTCAGTTCTAGTTCAGTTCTAGTTCAGTTCTAGTTCAGTTCTAGTTCAGTTCTAGTTCAGTTCTAGTTCATCTAGTTCAGTTCTAGATCAGTTCTAGTTCAGTTCTAGTTCAGTTCTAGTTCAGTTCTAGTTCAGTTCAGTTCTAGTTCAGTTCTAGTTCAGTTCTAGTTCAGTTCTAGTTCAGTTCTAGTTCAGTTCTAGTTCAGTTCTAGTTCAGTTCTAGTTCAGTTCTAGTTCAGTTCTAGTTCAGTTCTAGTTCAGTTCTAGTTCAGTTCTAGTTCAGTTCTAGTTCAGTTCTAGTTCAGTTCTAGTTCAGTTCTAGTTCAGTTCTAGTTCAGTTCTAGTTCAGTTCTAGTTCAGTTCTAGTTCAGTTCTAGTTCAGTTCTAGTTCAGTTCTACTTCAGTTCTAGTTCTGTTCTAGTTCAGTTCTAGTTTAGTTCTAGTTCAGTTCTAGTTCAGTTCTAGTTATGTTTTAGTTCAGTTCTAGTTCAGTTCTAGTTCAGTTCTAGTTCTAGTTCTAGTTCAGTTCTAGTTCAGTTTTAGTTCAGTTCTAGTTCAGTTCTAGTTCAATTCTAGTTCAATTCTAGTTCAGTTCTAGTTCAGTTCTAGTTCAGTTCTAGTTCAGTTCTAGTTCAGATCTAGTTCAGTTCTAGTTCAGTTCTAGTTCAGTTCTAGTTCAGTTCTAGTTCAGTTCTAGTTCAGTTCTAGTTCAGTTCTAGTTCAGTTCTAGTTCAGTTCTTGTTCAGTTCTAGTTCAGTTCTAGTTCAGTTCTAGTTCAGTTCTAGTTCAGTTCTAGTTCAGTTCTAGTTCAGTTCTAGTTCAGTTCTAGTTCAGTTCTAGTTCAGTTCTAGTTCAGTTCTAGTTCAGTTCTAGTTCAGTTCTAGTTCAGTTCTAGTTCAGTTCTAGTTCAGTTCTAGTTCAGTTCTAGTTCAGTTCTAGTTCAGTTCTAGTTTCAGTTCTAGTTCAGTTCTAGTCAGTTCTAGTTCGTTCTAGTTCAGTTCTAGTTCAGTTCTAGTTCAGTTTTTCTAGTTCAGTTCTAGTTCAGTTTAGTTACAGTTTCGTAGTTCATATTTGGTTAATCACATTTTGTTCTAGTTCTGTTTAGTTCATTTCAAGTTTATTTTAAATTGATAAATTGAATTTACTCTTTTAGTTTTTTTCGCCATTCACACATTGTATCTTGTGTTCACAAAATAATTAACAAGGATTTCATTTACTTTTTATTATATTTTCCTATATAATTTTTTTTTTACCTTAACATTTTGCAAAACATAACTTGTTTTATCATAAAGCTGAAAAAAAAACAATTTTTGTAATTAATTGCAACATAAACTATTAAGAACTGACATTCATATTTTATAGTTTTTTATGCAGAAATCTGTCTGTCGGTATTTGTGTGAGTTTGATTTAAAAGCAGCAGCCACAACATTAATAAACACAATGTCTGACTCTAGAAGACTTGAAATGGAAATGTTGAAGGCAAAAAGTTAAAAAAACAAAAAAAAACTAAGAATAAAAATATTTTATTACTTCACTTAAAAACAAAATCTTAACGAGGTGTGTTTGCTAATGATAGTGTAATATTAACTTGAATTAAAAGTGTGACTACTTGTTTAAAGAGAAGAGTTGCCAGAAGTTTGGAATATATAGAAAATAATAAAATTTTAATTTCAATGATCTAAGTATAGAAATACTGAACTAATTTTTTATTAATCACATTATTATGTCAAAGATATAGATAGTAGTTACATGACTAGTGCCTTTGGGTAAAGCTAGTAACCAGTTAAATTTAAAGTATTGGCAACTAGCAAACCTCAGCTATTGAATTGTCTGCAAAAATCATAATAACAACAAAACTTGTTACCACATTTTCAACAAGTCAACAACAACAAAAATAAATTAAAATAAATTATACTAAAAACTAAACATTATTAAACAAAAATAGGAGTGAACAGAAATCAAACTTAAACGCAATAAACTAGAACCATCACCTAATAAATCTGCAAAAAAAAACAGAATTTAAATTAATCACATTGTTAATTTAAATACAACTCATATTAATTTAAACTTTAAACACAACAAAAAAGCAACAACTCAACAACTAGACAATAAATTTAAATTCTCAAAAAAAAAAAAAAAAAACATAATATTTAGCTAAAAGCGTAAAGAAATTATTACGCCTTAAAACAAATGAAAAATATTCTTGAATAATAATCATTATCATTATAATAAGTATATTACGTTTATAAAATACTAGTATTAATTTGAAGCCCCAAAACCAAAACCTACTTAAAACATCAGTTGAATAATTTAAACCTTTAGACAGACAGTTACCATATTAAACATTATTTTTTAAGGTTTAAAACTTTATTTAGGTTAAAGTAATAATTCCCTCTTCTTCTTATTTTATTCAGCTGATTCGTAATTTAATGTTGTTCTTTTTTCCAATATAAAACTGTGAAAATAAAAATAATAGCAATAACAACAGTAAAAAATTCATCGAAAAAAATATTAAGCGCAAAAATTATTTTAAAAACCATAATTCAACATGATTTGCAGCAGGCATTATTAACCACAACAACAAATCAACAGTAACAACAGCAAGAACAACAGTAACAGCCGGCATTCAACATACTAGCAACATCAGCAGCAACAATATAATGAGAACAACATTTGGTTTTGAACAGAGGTGAAATAGAATGTAATAATCCCACCTTCGGATGTACTATTTAGTTAAAGATCAGTTCTAGTATAATTTGAGATCAGTTCTAATTCTGTTCTAGTTCTGTTCTAGTTCTGTTCTAGTTCTGTTCTAGTTCTGTTCTAGTTCTGTTCTAGTCTGTTCTAGTTCTGTTCTAGTTCTGTTCTAGTTCTGTTCTAGTTCTGTTCTAGTTCTGTTCTAGTTCTGTTCTAGTTCTGTTCTAGTTCTGTTCTAGTTCTGTTCTAGTTCTGTTCTAGTTCTGTTCTAATTCTGTTCTGTTCTGTTCTGTTCTGTTCTGTTCTGTTTTAGTTCTGTTCTAGTTCGGTTCTAGTTCGGTTCTAGTTCTGTTCTAGTTCTGTTCTAGTTCTGTTCTAGTTCTGTTTTAGTTCTGTTCTAGTTCTGTTCTAGTTCTGTTCTAGTTCTGTTCTAGTTCTGTTCTAGTTCTGTTCTAGTTCTGTTCTAGCTCTGTTCTAGTTCTGTTCTAGTTCTGTTCTAGTTCTGTTCTAGTTCTGTTCTAGTTCTGTTCTAGTTCTGTTCTAGTTCTGTTCTAGTTCTGTTCTAGTTCTGTTCTAGTTCTGTTCTAGTTCTGTTCTAGTTCTGTTCTAGTTCTGTTCTAGTTCTGTTCTAGTTCTGTTCTAGTTCTGTTCTAGTTCTGTTCTAGTTCTGTTCTAGTTCTGTTCTAATTCTGTTCTAATTCTGTTCTAGTTCTGTTCTAGTTCTGTTCTAGTTCTGTTCTAGTTCTGTTCTAGTTCTGTTCTAGTTCTGTTCTAGTTCTGTTCTAGTTCTGTTCTAGTTCAGTTCTAGTTTTGTTTTAGTTCTGTTCTAGTTCTGTTCTAGTTCAGTTCTAGTTCAGTTCTAGTTCTGTTCTAGTTCTATTCTAGTTCTATTCTAGTTCTGTTCCAGTTCTGTTCTAGTTCTGTTCTAGTTCTGTTCTAGTTCTGTTCTAGTTCTGTTCTAGTTCTGTTCTAGTTCTGTTCTAGTTCTGTTCTAGTTCTGTTCTAGTTCTGTTCTAGTTCTGTTCTAGTTCTGTTCTAGTTATGTTCTAGTTCTGTTCTAGTTCTGTTCTAGTTCTGTTCTAGTTCCGTTCTAGTTCTGTTCTAGTTCTGTTCTAGTTCTGTTCTAGTTCTGTTCTAGTTCTGTTCTAGTTCAGTTCTAGTTCTGTTCTAGTTCTGTTCTAGTTCTGTTCTAGTTCTGTTCTACTTCTGTTCTACTTCTGTTCTACTTCTGTTCTAGTTCTGTTCTAGTTCTGTTCTAGTTCTGTTCTAGTTCTGTTCTAGTTCTGTTCTAGTTCTGTTCTAGTTCTGTTCTAGTTCTGTTCTAGTTCTGTTCTAGTTCTGTTCTAGTTCTGTTCTAGTTCTGTTCTAGTTCTGTTCTAGTTCTGTTCTAGTTCTGTTCTAGTTCTGTTCTAGTTCTGTTCTAGTTCTGTTCTAGTTCTGTTCTAGTTCTAGTTCTGTTCTAGTTCTGTTCTAGTTCTGTTCTAGTTCTGTTCTAGTTCTGTTCTAGTTCTGTTCTAGTTCTGTTCTAGTTCTGTTCTAGTTCTGTTCTAGTTCTGTTCTAGTTCTGTTCTAGTTCTGTTCTAGTTCTGTTGTAGTTCTGTTCTAGTTCTGTTGTAGATCTGTTCTAGTTCTGTTCTAGTTCTGTTCTAGTTCTTTCTAGTTCTGTTCTAGTTCTGTTCTAGTTCTGTTCTAGTTCTGTTCTAGTTCTGTTCTAGTTCTGTTCTAGTTCTGTTCTAGTTCTGTTCTAGTTCTGTTCTAGTTCTGTTCTAGTTCTGTTCTAGTTCTGTTCTAGTTCTGTTCTAGTTCTGTTCTAGTTCTGTTCTAGTTCTGTTCTAGTTCTGTTCTAGTTCTGTTCTAGTTCTGTTCTAGTTCTGTTCTAGTTCTGTTCTAGTTCTGTTCTAGTTCTGTTCTAGTTCTGTTCTAGTTCTGTTCTAGTTCTGTTCTAGTTCTGTTCTAGTTCTGTTCTAGTTCTGTTCTAGTTCTGTTCTAGTTCTGTTCTAGTTCTGTTCTAGTTCTGTTCTAGTTCTGTTCTAGTTCTGTTCTAGTTCTGTTCTAGTTCTGTTCTAGTTCTGTTCTAGTTCTGTTCTAGTTCTGTTCTAGTTCTGTTCTAGTTCTGTTCTAGTTCTGTTCTAGTTCTGTTCTAGTTCTGTTCTAGTTCTGTTCTAGTTCTTTTCTAGTTCTGTTCTAGTTCTGTTCTAGTTCTGTTCTTGTTCTAGTTCTGTTCTAGTTCTTCTCTAGTTCTGTTCTAGTTCTGTTCTAGTTCTGTTCTAGTTCTGTTCTAGTTCTGTTCTAGTTCTGTTCTAGTTCTGTTCTAGTTCTGTTCTAGTTCTGTTCTAGTTCTGTTCTAGTTCTGTTCTAGTTCTGTTCTAGTTCTGTTCTAGTTCTGTTCTAGTTCTGTTCTAGTTCTGTTCTAGTTCTGTTCTAGTTCTGTTCTAGTTCTGTTCTAGTTCTGTTCTAGTTCTGTTCTAGTTCAGTTCTAGTTCTGTTCTAGTTCTGTTCTAGTTCTGTTCTAGTTCTGTTCTAGTTCTTCTCTAGTTCTGTTCTAGTTCTGTTCTATTTGCTTTTAAGAACATTTTTAGTTGAAACACGTTGTTATTTTTAAAATTATGATGATTACATTCCTTTAAACTTCTGGTTTACTACATTGATTTAACGCTAAAGCTTTTTGTATAACATATTTTCAAGTTTTTTTTATAAAATTTCTGTTAAATTGGTATTAAATAATCTGTGTATAGTCTTGCATATTTGGTATACAGATCGAAATGAATGAATACTTTGGATAGATGGTTAGTGGTAAAATATATAGTGATGTTGGTTATTTGGTTGACTGGTTGATGGTATAAAATTAAAATGAACAAAAAAAATCGCATAGTAAAAATGTAATTTAATAAAAAAAAACTAAAGTCATATATACGGATGTGGTGTTAAAAGTTATTATTAAAGTGATTATAGAGAGCACCAGCGTCAACTGTAAGACAACATAATCGACAACGTCATTATATATATATATTTTTTTTTTTTTTTTTTTGTAGAAAAATTACAAACTTGATGAAATTATTAAATGATTATTTGATGTTATTTGTTATTTATTACTTACTTAAAAATCATTACGTTTCGAGCAGTTTGAGTGTTTAATTTGAGAAAAAATATTTTACAAGAAAAAAAATATTAAGCAAATATTTAAATGAAATAAAGAAAAAAATCATTATTGAGGGTACCATTCTTGGAGTTTGTTTCTTTGTATTTCTTATTTATTCATTGTTAAACTTTAATTGACTTTTGGGTTAATTACCAGAGTTGAGTGTGAAAATATTTTGATTCGTTTCGTTATAAAAGAAATAATAATGTTTAATGACACCTCAAGTATCTTGTGGTTTTCTTGATTAGTCGCTATTTGTTATAAAAACATCTTCATATTGCTTGATTTTTAGGTTTTTTTTTTTTTTTTGGTTTTTTTCAGTTAATCGAATTAATGCCAATGTTAAAAATGTTTAACGAACTTTTTGCTTAAATGAAGTTTGTTAAAAAAAACATGTTGATGGTAATGACTTACTTATGAACTTCCTAAAATATAAATATTTGTATTTTTTATCAGTATTGGGTCAAAGTAGCTTGGGGTTATTGATGTTTTTTGACCAAAAATTTTAATTTTTTTTAGCTTAATTATTACGTAATACAAAAACTTAAATTATAGAAAGTGTTGTAATTAAAAAACGACCTAATTCCTTTCACTACCCACCACAAGAAAATCCTTTTCTTATGTTTAAATAAAAAAAACCCCAAAAAATGTAAACTCTACCTCAATACGAATGCATTTTTTATCCATAATAAAAGTGATATTTAGAAACAAAGCAACTGAATGAAAAAAAAAATGTTATAAAAAATATGGTCATTTATCAAAATCATGGTGATTGATTTGTTCGTTATTAAATATTTTTTTAAAAAAAGGCAATGGAGAGCAATCAGCTGCATGGTTAGATTTTAAACGTTTCAAACTCAATTGATTGAATGAATACATATAAGCGAGCGACTGGATAGACGGATGGATGGACAGACTTAAAGTCTAGAGATACAATGGAGATAGAAAACAAAAACTTTATATAAAATAAAAGCTGTAATAATGAAGCGTAAACGAATAATTTAGGTTGATCATTTATTTTTGTATTATTTTTGTAAAGTTTATAAAAGAAACAAGTTATCAAATTGGGTGAGAAGTTGAACAAAATTGTAATAATAAAGTTTTTAAATATATAATAAGGAATGCTGTATTAAGCTATAAAGTAAGTGTAATACCCTATATGATCTGAGTGATCTACTGAATAACCTATATTAAAACTGATCTTTAGCATCAACCACAGAGTTATTAACTCGATTATTGTATCAACTATAGAACAATTTATAATCTTGACTATAGACCGATCCAAAATATCGGTAATAAGCTGATCTAAATTTCGCCTATAGGCAGATCTTCAGTATCGACTATTGGCAAATCTAAAGTCTCGACTATAGACTAATATATAGTTCTTATAATAGATTGATCTATAGTCTCGACTGCAGCCTATAGCCTTGATATAAACTGATCTATAGTCTCTACTATTGACTAATCTATGGCCTTGACTATAGACTGATCGATCTTGACTATAGACTATTCTATAGTCTTGACTATAGACTGATCTATAGTCTCGACTATAGACTGATCTATAGTCTCGACTATAGACTGATCTATAGTCTTAACTATAGACTGATCTATAATCTTAACTATAAACTGATCTATAGCCTCAACTATAGACCGATCTATAGTCTCGACTATAGACCGATCTATAGTCTCTGTAGTCTCGACCATAGACTCATATATCGTCTCTACTATAGACAGATCATTAGTATCGACTATTTACATATCTAAAGTCTCGACTATGGACTAATCTATAGTTCCTATAATAGACTTATCTATAGTCTCGACTGCAAACTAATCTATAGTCTTGATATAAACTGATCTATAGTCTCGACTATAGACTAATCTATGGCTTTGATTGTAGATTGATCGATAGTCTCGACTAAAGACTGAACGGTAGTCGCAACTACACATAGACTAATCTATGGTCTTGACTACAGACTGATCGATAGTCTCGACTATAGACTGGTTTATAGTCTCGATTATTGACAGATTCAAGTCTCGACTATAGACTGACCTATAGTTCCTATTATAGACTTATAATGATATAAACTGATCTATATTCTCGACTTTAGACTAATCTATGGCCTTGACTCTAGACTAATCGATAGTCTCGACTATATACTAAGCAATAGTCACAACTACATATGGACTAATCTATAGTCTTGACTACAGACTGATCGATAGTCTAGACTGTAGACTGCTATCTAGTCTCATCTATAGACTGAAATATAGACTCGACAATAGACTGATTAATAGTCTCGACTATAGACTGATCTATAGTCTCGATTATAGACTGATCTATAGTCTCCTCTATAGACTGATCTTAGTCTCGACTATAGACTGTTCTATAGTGTCAACTATAGACTGATCTTAGTCTCGACTATAGACTGATCTATAGCCTCGACTATAGACTGATCTATATTCTCGACTAACAACTGATCTATAGTCTCGACTATAGACTGATCTATAGTCTCGACTACAGACTGAACTATAGTCTCGACTATAGACTGATATATATTCTCGATTATAGACTGATCTATAGTCTCAAGTATAGACTGATCTAAAGTCTCGACTGTAGAGTGATGTATAGTCTCGACTATAGACTGATGTATAGTCTCGACTATAGACTGATCTATAGTCTCGACTATAAACTGATATATAGTCTCGACTATAGACTGATATTAGTCTCGACTATATACTGATCTATAGTCTGGACTATAGATTGATCTAAAGTCTCGACTATAGACTGATCTATAGTCTCGACTATAAACTGATATATAGTCTCGACTATAGACTGATCTATAGTCTCAACTATAGACTGATCTATAGTCTCAACTATAGACTGATCTATAGTCTCAACTATAGACTGATCTAAAGTCTCAACTATGGATTGATCTATAGTCTCGACTATAAACTGATATATAGTCTCAACTATATACTGATCTTAGTCTCGACTATATACTTATCTATAGTCTCGACTATGGCTGATTTATTGTCTCGACTGATCTTAATCTCGACTATAGACTGACCTATAGTCTCGACTATAAACTGATCTACAGTCTCGACTATAGACTGATCTGTAGTCTTAACTATGGACTGATCTCTACTCTCAAGATTAAATAAATAAATAGTCTTAACTATACAAAGATAGTCATGACTGATTTCTAAATTCGATAGACTTATCTATAGACAAATCATTACTCTTGACTTGAGACCTGTAATCTAGAAAAACAACTGATCTATAGTCTGGACTGTAGACTGATATTTAACAATCTACTTAATAATCTCCTCTATAGCGTTTCCTTCAGTCTCATCCATAGAACTGTTTTTAGTTTCAACAATGGACTTCTCTATAGTCTCAAATTTAATTGATTTTTTTGTTTGATTAATTAGTCGCAAATTATTTAACAAACTATTAAACAATAACGCCTTGCTAAATACAATTTTTTATTAAATATTGTTCCAGTTTTATTGTATACACAATAATAGTTTCCCCCCCTCTTTTGTGCCAACCATTTGTGTGGCAATAATCATTACAGACAAATCTTAATATAAATTACGTGCAAAAATCACTGAAAAGCAGTGAAAAAGAAACAAAATTTTGAACACTAAATTATCAGTTTATAAAGAAAGAAAGAAAAAAGTATAAATAACAATGAAAAAAAACCCAACATGATGTACATATATTGAAATAAATACAAACAGTTTTAATAATTTCTCCGCAATATCGATAGATTGATGTTGTGTCTGATATTGACCAACCAACCGACTGACCGATCAACCAAACAAATGATCATAATCATTATGAAGCAGCAAAACAATTACCCATATACTTATTTCAATGCATTACACTGTTTTTCACTGATCACTTGGCTATACGTTTGAATGACTTACTGACTGACTGATCAAATATTATGCTTGAGAATGAATGAGTGAATGTACGCATTTTGACCTTACTCATACATATAGCACATCATTAGTTAAGGCTTTCTCCTTGCACCACATCATCATCATCGCCATCATTAATATCATTATTTCACTGATGATTAGGTTGCATTCATTGATTCAAATAGTTGGTTTTTGTTCGTTGGATTTCTTGGTTTTTATTTCTTATGATTTGTGTAATTTTTTTTTCGTTACGATTGGTTTTTTTATGCTTAATCGCAGTCATGCATTTGTATGCTTTGTAAAAGTAAAATAATGTTATGATTTTATTGTTGTTTTTTTTATGATCAATTATATTTTGAAATTTAAAATCATATTTCTTTAGAATTTTGTTTATGACCTTATTTAGTTTTTATTAAAGAAAGAGAAAATTTTGCAGAAATATGATCAAAAATTTAAGTAGCAACAAGAGACGTGTCTATAATCTCGATTAGAGTCATATTAATAGGCACGACTTACGTCTTGTATATAGTCTTGATTAAAAACTAGTCAATAGATATGTAGTATGTCAATAGTCGGCCCAGCAGTCTGGTTTATAGTCTCGACTGCATTCTAATCCATTGTGCTGACTATAATGTGTTATATATGTATTTAATGTCTCGACTATAGTCTGTATTATGGGTTAAATTTTCAACTCTAGTCTGACCTATAGCCTCGACTAAAGTCTTATCTATTGTCTCGTCTAGTAGGGTCTATATTCTCAACTATAGTCTGTTCAATATTCTAGGCAATAGTCTGGTCTATAGTCTGTTCTACTATATAGACAATAGTCTGGTCTATAGTCTGTTCTATAATATAGACAATAGTCTGGTCTATAGTCTCAACTATAGTCTCGATTATAATCTGGTCTATAGTCTTGACTATAGTCTATTGCACCGACTATAGTGTGGTATATATCTATTGTCCCGACTATAGTGTGGTTAATATTTATAGTCTTGACTATAGTCTTGCCTATGAGCTAAAGTCTCAACTCTAGTCAGACCTATAGTCTCAACTAAAGTCTTATCTATTGTCTCGACTAGTCTGCTCCACAGTCTCGACTATAGTCTGTTCTATAATCTCGACTATATAGTTCGATCAATTGTATGGATTATAATCTGGTCTATATTCCCAACTAAAGTCTAATCTATTGTCCCGACTAAAGACTGACATATAGTCCCTACTAGAGTATGATCGAAGAATATTGTATCGAATAAACATTTCAGATCTCAAGAACCTTAAATTGTCATTAATTCGTTCTATTAACTATTGAATGAATCCACATAATTTTGAATGTTTATTTCCAGCTTAAACAACAAATTATTATATTGATTATATTAATTGTTATAGTAAGTTTTTAAAGTGAGTGGTAACTGTTTATTTAAGATTTTTTCTTAAATTTTCGCTCATTCATTTTTTTGTTTTTTTGGACAGACCACCCTGACTGCCAGTTTGTCGACTTAAAGACATAAACAAACATTTAGATTTAAAGAAAAAAAAACACAATTTTTGCACAAAAGTTTTTATTTAAAATGTTTTGAATTGCCACCATATACTACACTTCAAGTGCCACATTAATGTGGGGGCTTGAATACTATATACACTTAACAACCGAAAAAAAAAATCATTATAGAAAAAATCAGTTTTTTTTATTAAAAACAACAACAAAAAATCATATATAAATTCTGTTTTTTTGTGGGGATTTTCTGGCAAATAAAAAATTGCAAACAAAATAAATACTTTATAAAAAAGTCGTGATCAAAACCGTGCGCCACTTCAATGAAGCAGCTTAATGCAAAAAAATATTAAAACATTGAAAAAAAAAAGATTTTAACTAAAAAAAGTATGTTACAATAAAATAAACTGAAAAACATATTATGAAAAAGGAAAAGTCAGCAAAAAACAACCAGATTTAACCACCTTTGAGCCCAGTTTACCACTTGAAATAACTCTTTTTTTTTCGTTCGTACAGAAAAATATTATGAAAAATATCTGTTGGACTACAAAGAGGAATTGTGGTCATATAAATGCAGCTATAAGCTGGAAACAGCCCGAATAATTAAAACAGAGAATTAAGGGGGTAAAAGTGGATTTAATATTTGATTTCATTATGTAGTCTTGTCTAGACTATAGTCAAGTCTGTAGCTTAGTCTATAGTCTAGTCTATAGTCTAGTCTATAGTCTAGTCTATAGTCTAGTCTATAGTCTAGTCTATAGTCTAGTCTATAGTCTAGTCTATAGTCTAGTCTATAGTCTAGTCTATAGTCTAGTCTATAGTCTAGTCTATAGTCTAGTCTATAGTCTAGTCTATAGTCTAGTCTATAGTCTAGTCTATAGTCTAGTCTATAGTCTAGTCTATAGTCTAGTCTATAGTCTAGTCTATAGTCTAGTCTATAGTCTCTATAGTCTAGTCTATAGTCTAGTCTATAGTCTAGTCTATAGTCTAGTCTATAGTCTAGTCTATAGTCTAGTCTATAGTCTAGTCTATAGTCTAGTCTATAGTCTAGTCTATAGTCTAGTCTATAGTCTAGTCTATAGTCTAGTCTATAGTCTAGTCTATAGTCTAGTCTATAGTCTAGTCTATAGTCTAGTCTATAGTCTAGTCTATAGTCTAGTCTATAGTCTAGTCTAGTCTATAGTCTAGTCTATAGTCTAGCCTATAGTCTAGTCTATAGTCTAGTCTATAGTCTAGTCTATAGTCTAGTCTATAGTCTAGTCTATAGTCTAGTCTATAGTCTAGTCTATAGTCTAGTCTATAGACTAGTCTATAGTCTAGTCTATAGTCTAGTCTATAGTCTAGTCTATAGTCTAGTCTATTGTCTAGTCTATAGTCTAGTCTATAGTCTAGTCTATAGTCTAGTCTATAGTCTAGTCTATAGTCTAGTCTATAGTCCCGTCTATAGTCTAGTCTATAGTCTAGTCTATAGTCTAGTCTATAGTCTAGTCTATAGTCTAGTCTATAGTCTAGTCTATAGTCTAGTCTATAGTCTAGTCTATAGTCTAGTCTATAGTCTAGTCTATAGTCTAGTCTATAGTCTAGTCTATAGTCTAGTCTATAGTCTAGTCTATCTATAGTCTAGTCTATAGTCTAGTCTATAGTCTAGTCTATAGTCTAGTCTATAGTCTAGTCTAGTCTAGTCTATAGTCTAGTCTATAGTCTAGTCTATAGTCTAGTCTATAGTCTAGTCTATAGTCTAGTCTATAGTCTAGTCTATAGTCTAGTCTATAGTCTAGTCTATAGTCTAGTCTATAGTCTAGTCTATAGTCTAGTCTATAGTCTAGTCTATAGTCTAGTCTATAGTCTAGTCTATAGTCTAGTCTATAGTCTAGTCTATAGTCTAGTCTATAGTCTAGTCTATAGTCTAGTCTATAGTCTAGTCTATAGTCTAGTCTATAGTCTAGTCTATAGTCTAGTCTATAGTCTAGTCTATAGTCTAGTCTATAGTCTAGTCTATAGTCTAGTCTATAGTCTAGTCTATAGTCTAGTCTATAGTCTAGTCTATAGTCTAGTCTAAGTCTACGTCTATAGTCTAGTCCTATAAGTCTAGTCTATAGTCTAGTCTATAGTCTAGTCTATAGTATAGTCTAATGTCTGTCTATAGTCTAGTCACTATAGTCTAGTCTATAGTCTAGTCTATAGTCAGTCTATAGTCTAGTCTATAGTCAGTCTATAGTCTAGTCTTAGTCTCGTCTATAGTCTGTCTATAGTCTAGTCATATCCCTAGTCTAAAGTCTAGTCCTATAGTCTAGTCTATGTCTAGTCGATAAGTCTAGTCTATAGTCCAGTCCTATAGTCTAGTCGATGTCTAGTCTAAGTCTAGTCTAGAGTACTAGTATATAGTCTATTCTAATAGTCCTAGTCTAAGTCTAGTCCCTATAGTCTAGTCCTATATCTAGTCTATATCTATAGTCTAGTTTATAGTGTTAGTCTATAGTCTAGTTGATGGTTTAGTCTATAGTCTAGTCTATGGTCTAGTCTGTAGTCTAGTCTATAGTCTAGTTCTATGGTCTACTCTATAGTCTACTCTATAGTCTAATATATGGTCTAGTCTGTAGTCTGGTCTATAGTCTAGTCTGTAGTCCAGTCTATAGTCTAGTTTATAGTCTAGTCTATAGTTTAATCTATAGTTTAATCTATAGTTTAGTCTATAGGCTAGTCTATAGTCTACTCCATATTCTATTCTGTGGACTCGTCTATAGACTAGATAGTCTAGTCTATAGTCTATTACATAGTATTCTCTATGTTATCTACAATAATTTAATCTCTAATGTGCACTTTGTCCCTTCGCCATTAAAGAGAAGGTACTTTAATGTCTACTGTAGGGTGCTCCAAAAGTAGCTTTATATCTCCTTAAATATTAGTTGTATTATTAGTTTCTCAAGATTTTGATAGTTATACATATTTTTCAAAGCTTAAACAAAAAATATTAAACATATTAACTATTGCTGTTAGGACTTGTGAAGTGGACAAGAGGGGGAGGATAAAAACAAAATGACGAAAGGGAGTCATATGCATGATTGTTTCTTTTATGCTTTTATAAAGTTTTGTTTTTGTTGCAGCCTACACCTACTTATTGCCACCAAAGTCTTATTGTTCCTGCATTCATCGGCAATAGTTTTAGTTTTTTTTTTTTTTGTTATTCATGTGTTTTTTTGTAAACTTCCCTTTCAAAGTTTATGTATGGGAAAACACATGCACCATGCTGCAACAATTGTTAAATGCAACACAAAACAAAGCTGTAATTTTAAACATCACTTGTTGTAAATGCAATAATAATATGTATGTTTGTTGCAATTGTTGTTGTAGCTGTTGTTGGCGGTGGTGTTTCTCGTTGTTGAGGCCTTAATAGAGTTATTATAATTTTAAGCGTTATGATAGTTATATGCCGCTTCTTTTAGCCGCCATCAACAACGTCATCTACAACAACTTGGCAGCAGCAAACAGACAAAAAAACAAACAACAGGCAACTACTAGCAGAAAACCACCACCACCAACAGTCAGTTTTCTTCTTTTTTTTTTTTTTTTTGAAAACAGGGGGAATTATGAACTCAGGAACAAAAAAAAAGCAGTGAATAATAGTGAATTTCTCAAACAACATGGTGGTCATGTTGTTACCACTGCTGTTGCCGTTACTAAAACTGCTGCAGCATTTACGGTTGTTGTTATTATAGCTGCTGCTGCAGCTACTCCTGCTTTAGCTATAAATGTATGAGTTTTTCCTTGTTGCTAGCAATTGCATGTAGTACTTTATTTTCAACCTAACTCTTCATCATTGTTAGGTTTATCATTTAGTTTGCTCTGCTCTTACTGCTGTGTTGTGTACCTTTCAACTATGATGGGATTTTTATAGTTGACTCCAGTTAGGGGTCTATTTAAATTGCTACCTTGAATCTCACTTTTTTTTTTTTTGCTATAACCATTTTCCTTTTGTGTTCTTTTAATTTTTTTTCTCAATATTTTGCTTTCGAAAGTGCACCTTACTTGTAGAGACTAGACTCAACAATTTTGCTTTATATTGCTGTCTAGTGCAATGTATAATTTTACTTTCAATTTGTTGTTTGTATGAAAAAATAATATTTTCTATAAAATATTTGTTTACATTTTTTTTTTTTTTTGATTTTTCTTTAAACCTCTTGTCCCTAAAGGAACAACGTTTTTAAGTCGTTTTGTTTTTTTTTGGAGGAAAATAACATAAAAATTGTTAAATCTTAATATGGAAAACGTGAACTTTTGATTATATTTTGGGTAAAAAAAAACATATTTGATATTTGTTAAAATATTAAAGTAGAGACAGTAAGATAAACTGGCTTTGCACTACTGTTTAAAATTTAGCCACAGGAAGAGAAAATATTTAGCGATACATAGTCTTGACTATAGACGGATCTATAAACTGTTCAGACCATCGCATCATCTATTTTACAGTCAATTTACTAACTCATATTATAGATTGTTATTCCAAACTATATTTTGATATATGTATAGTACCGACAATACACCAAACTGTAGTCCAGACTTTAGATTGATCTATAGACAAGATTATAGGCTGATCTATAGTCCAGACTTTAGATTGATCAATATTCCACTCTATAGACTAATCTATAGTCTATACTATAGACTGATATATAGCCCAGACTATTTACTAATCTATACTCTAGACTGATCTATAGTCCAGACTATCGGCAGATCTATATCCAGACTGTATACTGATCTATATTCCAGTTTATAGGCTGCTCTATAGTCCAGAATATAGACTGATCTATACTCCAGACTATAGAGTGATCTATTTTCCAGTCTGTAGACTGATTTATAGTCCAGACTCTACACAGTCTAGAAAATAAACTGAATTCTAGTGCAGCCTATATTACAGATATGTACAGATCTACAGTTCAGATTATAAATTGATATATAGAACAGATAATAGATTTATAGGCCAAACTATAGACAGATTTATAGGCCAGACTATAGATTTATAGTCCAAATTGTAGACTGATCTATAGTCCAGATTATAGACCGATCTATAGTCTAGAGTATAGAACGATCTATATTCCATACTATAGACTGATCTATAGTCCAGAATATAGACTGATCCATAGTCCAGACTTAAGATTTATCTATAATCCAGATTATAGACTGATCTATAGTCAAGACTATAGACTCATCTATACTACAGACTATAGACTGATCTATAGTCCAGATTATAGGCTGCCCTATACTGCAGAATATAGACTGACCTTTATTCTAGCCCATAGACTGATTTATAGTTCTGACCATAGATTGACTTATAGTCCAGAATAAAAACTGATCTATAGTCTATACTAAAGACGGATCTATTGTCTAGACTATAGAATGATCCATAGTCCAGACTATAGACTGATCTATAGTCCAAAATATAGACTGATCTACAGTCCAAAATATATACTGATCTATAGTCCAGACTATAGACTGGTCTAGAGTATAGACTATAGAATGATCTATAGTCCAGACTATAGACTGATCTATAGTCCAGACTATGGACTGATCTATAGTCTAGACTATAGACTGATCTATAGTCCAGACAATAGACTGATCTATAGTCCAGATTACAGGGTGCTCTATGTTAAAGAATATAGACTAACCTATAGTCTAGACTTTAGACTGGTCTATACTCCAGACTATAGATACATAGTTCTGACTATAGATTGACCTATAGTCCAGAATAAAAACTGATCTATAGTCTAGACTATAGACGGATCTATAGTCTAGAATAAAAACTGATCTATAGTCTAGACTAAAGACGGATCTATTGTCTAGACTATAGAATGATCCATAGTCCAGACTATAGACTGATCTATAGTCCAAAATATAGACTGATCTACAGTCCAAAATATATGCTGATCTATAGTCTAAACTATAGACTGATCTATAGTGTAGACTATAGACTGATCTATAATCCAGAATATAGACTGATCTATATTTCAGTCTATAGACTGATCTATATTTCAGTCTATAGACTGATCTAGAGTCCAGACTATAGACTGATCTAGAGTCCAGACTATAGACTGATCTATAGTCCAGACTATAGACTAATCTATAGTCCAGACTATAGGCTGATCTAGATTCCAGACTATAGGCTATAGTCCAGAATAAAAACTGATCTATAATCTAGACTATAGACGGATCTATAGTCTAGGCTATAGACGGATCTATAGTCTAGGCTATAGACTGATCCATAGTCTAGGCTATAGACTGATCTATAGTCTAGACTATAGACTGATCTATTGTCTAGACTATAGACTGATCTATAATCCAGAATATAGACTGATCTATATTTCAGTCTATAGACTGATCTAGAGTCCAGACTATAGACTGATCTATAGTCCAGACTATAGGCTGATCTAGATTCCAGACTATAGGCCGATCTAGAGTCCAGACTATAGACTGATCTATAGTCCAGAACATAGACTGATCACTAGTTCAGAGTATAGACTTATCTATAGCCCATATAATAGACTGAATTATAGTCTATATTAAATATTGATATATTGTCCTAACTATAGACGAATTTATAGTCCAGACTACCGACTGATCTATAAACCAAAATATAGACTGATTTATAGTCCATAATATAGTCCACACAAGAGACTGATCTACATATTTGTTAATGATTTTCTTTTATATACACAACAAAATTTAACTACTTCTTAAAAAATTTAAACCATTAATAAAAACTTGTATTGGTTTTGTAAAATTTACATAATTTTCTATTGAAAAACATAATTTTAATCAATTTCCTTTTTAACATTTTCTTTTTACAGCAATTTCTATATGTTGCCAACAACCCACAAACACAACAGCTTTAGTTATACAAATTAATTGTTAAAAACAAGAAAACAAAAATATAAATATTAAAAATATCTCACCCGCCCCCCGTACAAGTGTTGAGTAGAATAATAAAAAACAATGTTTCCCCGCCTACCAGGACCCATAACAGATGACATATTTCTGGGTGCCACAACCACAATAAGAACAGCATTTCCAAATTCACGCTTAGACTCGTTAACAAATCACAATCAACAGCAACTGCATCACAGCAATAGCAACAACAACAACAATCATTACGCTCAGCCAACACCAACACCTGCCAGCAATGGTCACCAGCAACAACAACAATTGCTATCACCATACGATCCAACGATATCGGCTGATTTTCTGGCCACTGCAACATTAAATGAGGCAGCCGGAGCAGCCATTGAAAGTGTAGCAAATAGTTTAGGTGTAGCGGGTGCTGGTAGCGGTAGTAATAGTATTAGCAATAGTTTTTTACCTGCCAACAATGATGATGATGACTTTTGGTTAAATGCCATCGAAGAGGACACGTTTGAGTCACCATTGGCATTTGATGCCAGCGAAAATGGTCTTTGGAATGGACATTTTGTACCACCGCCACCGAGGCCACCGTTTTTGGATGAGAGCGTGGCAGCGGATGGTCTAACAACCTGTGATCTATGTACTTGGGCATGGCAACGTAATGCCTATTCATTGGATGGTTCGATAGGTAAGTGGGAGTTGGCTTTAGAAATAAATATAAAAATTTTATTACACCGTTTCCCATAACATTTTAGAAACTTCTTTAAGTATCTTTTATAATTATTTCAAAAAATTTCCAAAGGGGAGTTTTCGAATATGTTTGGGAATTTCAATGAAATATTTTGCGAAACAATTGGAAATGGTGTAGTTTTAAAGTAAAAATGAGTTTAAGTTTATGGTGTGTTAGTTTTTCAATTGGATTTTTTATTTATTTATTAATAAAAAGTTTCACTTTTCAATTTACTTAAAAAAAATATTTTCTATTAAATTTTCAAATACAAGTTTAATGGATTCCTTTATGGCCTGTTGCTAGTGTTATACGGCCAATAGAGGCGGCTTTTTGTTTTATCGTTACTTACAATCGATCGAAAAATAATTTATCGCTACAATCACTGATGGCGATTTATCATATTTCCAGCTTTTGCTGTAGCATGTATAGAGAGTTAAAAACTAGAAATGTTTGCACAGTGGTTTACAATGAAGATATTTTTTCCATCTCCTCTATAATGACACCTTTAGATTATATTAGTAAATAGTCAAGACTAAAAAATGATCTATAATCGAGATAATAAACATTTCTATAATCGAAATCAGAAACTAATTAATAGTCGAGAACACGGACTGATCTTTAGTCCAATCTATGGACCAAGTTGTGCACAGACTATAGACAAATCTATAGTCCAGACTTTAGACTGATCTACAGTCAAGACTATGATATACTGATCTATATTCGGACAACACACTGATCTATAGTCAAGACTGATCTCTAATCCAGTCTATAGAATGATCTATAAACTGATATACAGTTCCCAATTTAGACTGATCTATAGTCCGTATTTTACGCTGATCCATAGTACTGACTTTAGACTGATCTACAGTCAAGACTATGATAGACTTGTCTATAGTCTGACAACACACTGATCTATAGTCAAGACTGATCTCTAATCCAGTCTATAGAACGATCTATAGTACAGATAATAGACTGATATACAGTTCCTAATTTAGACTGATCTATAGTCCGTATTTAACGCTGATCCATAGTACTGACTTTAGACTGATCTGCAGCCTGATCTATAGTACAGACAAAACACTGTTCTATACGCCAGACTAATAGTGATCTTATATAGTTCTCCCTAGTCATGACTGATCATTAGTCAAGATTGTTTACTGATCTATAGACAATGAATATAGACTGATCTAGTCTAGGTTGACAGTATTGAGCATAGTTTTAGTTTATAAACATTCCCTTTAAAATCTCAAATTTATACACCCAACCTTCCTAACCACTGTTCTCCCCACTAGCAGTTGTTAGTGCTAATGCTATGAAATAACTATAGTTTTTTTTTTTGCTCCAACATTTTTTAGTGCCAAACTTTTTAAAGGAAAAGGAAAAATATTCACCAAAGAACTATAAAGAATGTATGTTAAAGGCCAGTTGTTTGCCACTTTATATATGCAACTGCTGCGTTTGTTTTTCTTTGCCACAAGATTGGATTTTTTCTTCATATATGAAAGAGAAAAACGACAAAAAAACTACATTTACAGAAATAATTGAAAAATCTGTCGCTTATCTTTATAATCAATATAATAAATTGTATAGTAGGTTTGGTGGGTTTTTTCTAGAAATGAATAAACACAACTGGGGGATAACAAAAATTACACTTGAAATTAATTTCTAAGGATGGTAAGAGCGAAGGTATTTCTATAGAGTTAGAAAAGAAACTAATGATGTACTAGGGAACAAAAAGAGGAAATTAGTTTTTAACATTAAATAGGAATACTTAGCAGGGGAGTTTTTCAAAAATTAATTTAGACTGATCGCTAGTCCACCCTACAGATCGAACTATAAACCAAACTAAAGACTAAAATATATTACAGACTATGGACTGACTTGTAGGCCAGACTATCAACTGATATACCGTTAAAACTATAGATTGATCGGTAGTTCATTCTAAAGACTGATTTATAGTTCAGACTATAGACTGATATACAGTCCAGATTATTGATTAATTATATTATAGTCCTGACTACAGAGTGATCTATATTCCTGACTATTGAGTGATCCATAGTCCAGACTATAGGGTGATCTATAGTCCAGACTATAGAGTGATCTATAGTCCAGACTATAGAGTGATCTATAGTCCAGACTATAGAGTGATCTATAGTCCAGACTATAGAGTGATCTATAATCCAGACTATAGAGTGATCTATAGTCCAGACTATAGAGTGATCTATAGTCTAGACTATAGAGTGATCTATAGTCCAGACTATAGAGTGATCTATAGTCCAGACTATAGAGTGATCTATAGTCCAGACTATAGAGTGATCTATAGTCCAGACTATAGAGTGATCTATAGTCCAGACTATAGAGTGAACTATAGTCCAGACTATAGAGTGATCTATAGTTCAGAATATAGAGTGATCTATAGTTCAGAATATAGAGTGATCTATAGTTCAGAATATAGAGTGATCTATAGTCCAGACTATAGAGTGATCTATAGTCCAGACTATTGAGTGATCTATAGTCTAGACTATTGAGTGATCTATAGTCTAGACTATTGAGTGATCTATAGTCTAGACTATAGATTGATCTATAGTCTAGACAATAGAGTGATCTGTAGTCCAGTCTATAGAGTGATCTATCGTCCAGACTATAGACTGAGTCAAGACTATAGGCTGATCTATAGTCAAGACTATAGGCTGATCTATAGTCAAGACTATAGTCTGATATATAGTCAAGATCTATAGTCCAGACTATAGACTGATCTATAGTCCAGACTATAGACTGATCTATAGTCAAGACTATAGACTGATCTATAGTCCAGACTATAGACTGATCTATAGTCCAGACTATAGACTGATATATAGTCCAGACTATAGACTGATATATAGTTTAGACTATAGGCTGAGCTTTAGTCCACACTATAGACTGAACCTTAGTCCAGACTATAGACTGACCTAAAGTTTAGACTATAGGCTGAGCTTTAGTCCACACTATAGACTGAACCTTAGTCCAGACTATAGACTGACCTATAGTTCAGAATATAGACTGATCTATAGTCCAGACTATAGACTGATCTATGGTCCAGACTATAGGCTGATCTATAGTCCTGACTACAGACTGATATAAAGTCCAGACTATAGACTGATCTATAGTCCAGACTATAGACTGATCTATAGTCCAGACTATAGACTGATCTATAGTCCAGAGTAATCTACAATTCAAACTACAGACTGATCTATAGTCCAGAATATAGACTGATCTGACCTACAGTCCACACTATATTCCAGACCATAGACTGATATATAGGCCAGACTATAGACTGATATATAGTCTACACTATAATCGAATCTATTGTCCAGTAGACTAATATATAGTACAGACTGATATACAGTTTAGATTATACACTTACCTATAGTCTAGGCTATAGACTGATCTATAATCTGGAATAATCTATGTATTAATCTATAAGAATATAGGCTAATCTCTACTCCAGAATATGTACTGATCTTTTGAGTTTTCACTTAAAAATGTCGAAGTTTAGTTCCGAAATAATATTAAGCAAATAATCTGACTTTAAGAATATTCAGTTTAACTGTCATAGCTTACCACCCAGAATATAAAAAAGCTTTAAACGAGCTTTTAATTTGTTCAGCTAATTTGAATGAACTTGATCTCTTTGCAAGTCTTAATAAAAACAAAAACTTTTCTTTTCATGACTTAGTTTTATGAGATTTTCTTTAGCTCTTTTTTTGTAGGCTGGATGTATAGTGTCTTACATGTTCTGGTTATAAATACATTAATCACCACTTGTGATAATTCTCTTGTTCTCTATTGGTTTTTTTGTAGGTTAAAAACAAGACAACCAAACAACTACCTCCTCCTGCCTCATCCTTATTTAAGGCAGAAGATTTTTTGAAAAAACATTTAACTTTTTTTAATGTCCTACAGCATGTTAACATAAATTAATTTATGGTAGACATTCATTTTCAATATAAATAATTTTTTTTAGTAGAGGCAACCAATATGTAGGTTTTCTGTCTCTTTCTGTGACTGTCTGTCCTTCTTTTAACTTTAAATCAAAGTAGGCGGAAAATCTAAACAATTTTAATTTGTGCAATTTTTCTTATTACTACAATATTGGTACCACCTTTTTCCCCTTAGATTATTAAACTTAGTAAGAAACATGTTAAAACGCGTATGTTGCATGTTATATTGCCACAAAACTAAAAATGCAACAGAAAAAAAGAACATTTAAAAAGACTGTAAACCATCCAGGCATTTAGCCAGTCAGTCACTTGTACAATAAATAATTTCAATTGAAAAGTAACTTAACATTTTTTTTTTTTTTGTAAAACATAAATGTTGCAACAAGTCAAAAATGTTGCAACACTAAAGTATAAAAATAAAGGAGTTTAACAAAATGTGCATGTCTATTTGCAATTATGAAATATAAATGAATTTTACTACAACCTTATTAAAGACGTAGTTGTAAGTAGTTTTTTATATTTATTTTACGTTAATTTTTTTAAATAGACAATTGCTTAGATTACCGAAGTTAAAACTAAATACAAAAATCCAGACATTTTAAACGTTTTTTCGCACGTTTTTTTTTCAAACTGCTGCAATGCTACAAAAGAAACAAGATGTTTTAAACGGAATATTAAGACTTCCATCATTTGTTGTTGTTAAAAGATAAATTTTATAAATTTCAACTTAATTTTATACATTTTTAAACGATTTATGATTTCAATTCGTAATTGCAAACAAATTGTGTTGAATGCAGAGTATTTCATAAGTATTTGTGTAGAAATTTAAGTGGGATTTAGACATGAAATGTTAAGGTTTGTAGTAGAATTGAGTGGTTAATGAATCAATTGGAAACCATAGATCAATGTATAAAGCTGGACTATACTCAAGTCTATATGCTGCACTGGTTAAGACTACTTCGAACACTAACCAAGTCTAAATCCAGAAAATAGATAAGTCTTTAGTCCATACTATAGCCTCTATTACAGTCCAATCTAAAATATACTCCAGTCTACAATCATATATATAGTATAGACTATAGTCTAGTCAATAGCCTGGACTAGTCTATAGTCTGGAATATAGTCTAGTCTATAGTCTGAACTGCAGTCTAGTCAATAGTTTAGTCTAAAGTCTAGTCAATAGTTTAGTCTAAAGTCTAGTCTATAGTCTGGACAATAGTCTAGTGTATAGTCTGGACAATAGCCTAGTCTATAGTCTTGACAATAGTCTAGTCTTTATTCTTTACTATAGTCTCGTTTATAGTCTGGACTATAGTCTAGTCTATAGTCTATAGTCTGGACTATAGTCTAGTCTATAGTCTGGACTATAGTCTAGTTTATAGTCTGGACTATAGTCTGGACTATAGTCTAGTCAATTTTCTGGACAACAGTAAAGTCTACAATCTCGACTATAGTCTTGTGTAGTGTCTGGACTATATTCTAATATATAATCAGGACTATAGTCTAATCTAAAGTCTGGACCATAGTCTAATCTATAGTCTGGACTACAGTCAAGTATATAGTCTGGACTAGTTTATAGTCTAGTCAATAGTCTAGTCTATACTCTAGTCAATAGTCTTGACTTTCGTCTAGTCAATAATCTTGTCTATAGTCTGGACTAAAGTCTAGTCTATAGTCTGGAATAGAGTCTAATCTATAGTCTGGACTACAGTCTAGTCTATAGTCTGGACTATAGTATAGTCTATATTCTGGACTATATCTATATATGGACTATGGTCTAGTCTATAGTCTGGACTATAGTCTAGTCTATAGTCTGGACTATAGTCTGGACTATGGTCTAGTCTATAGTCTAGACTATAGTCTAGTTTATAGTCTGGACTAAAGTCTAGTCTATAGTCTGGACTATAGTCTAGTCTATAGTATGGATTATAGTCTAGTCTATAGTCTGGACTATAGTCTAGTATATGGCCTTGCCTATAGTCTAGTCCATAGTCTGGACTATAGTCTATAGTCTGAACTATAGTCTAGTCTATAGTCTGAACTATAATCTAGTCTATAGTCTGGACTATAGTCTAGTCTATTATCTGAAATATAGTCTAGTCTATAGTCTGGACTATAGTCTAGTCTATAGTCTGGACTATATTCTGTACTATAGTCTAGTCTTTAGTTTGGACTATAGTCTAGTCTATAGTCTGGACTATGGTCTATAGACTAGACTATAGTCCAGACTATGGTCTAGTCTATAGTCTGGACTATAGTCTAGTCTATAGTCTGGACTATAGTCTAATCTATAGTCTGGACTATAGTCTAGTCTATAGTCTGGACTATGATATAGTCTATAATCTGGACTGTAGTCTAGTCTATAGTCTGGACTGTAGTCTAGTCTATAGTCTGGACTATAGTTTAGTCTAAACTGTAGTCTAGTCCATAGTGTGGAATATAGTCTAGTATATGGTCTGGATTATAGTCTTATCTATAGTCTGGACTTTTTTATTTAAAAGCTAATTATTACTTTTTAGATATTCTTTTCAAAATTATAAAAATTATTGTTTATTAATACCGAAGTGTAAATGATTGATTTGCCTCCATAAGACTCTATAAACAAACTTTTTTTATGGGTCACAAAAAAATAAGTACAAATATTAAAAATTTCTTCTATTTCCTCAAACAAATCATTTGTAAGAAATAAACATTTGTCTAACAAATTTGTTTACTCTAAAATTTCTTTGGAATTAATAAAATTTTAGCCAACACACTCAACTCCAAATTATATCGTAGTTTGATATGATTACATTGTCTTCAAAGATTCAAATTTTACAAATGTCTAATCTTATTTGGCCACACTATAAGATCAAACCGTAAGAGCTGTTCTTTTCATTTCAGAAATCTAAAAAATTCACATTTAATTAAGACATTAAAGAATTGTAGGCAGAACTTAAAAAGAACCACAACTACTTTTTTCGGATTTTTTTTTCCTGCTAAAGTGTTTGTTTGGCTGCTTCATTTATTAGTTCATAAACATTATAACGTTTTGAAAAAATCTGTGAGTTTGTTTGCAAATGTACATACATACATATGTACATACATATGTATGTATGCAGAATTTTTCTGGAGATATCAGCCCATCTCTAATCAACAAAAGTGGCATGTAGAATTTTGTTCAACACGATAAAAGCAAATTACTAACAATGAAAATGAGCTAAAAATACGTGTGTATGAATACGTTTGTCGGTCCGTCCTGCCATCGGTCCGTCTTGGTTGTTTGGTTTAATTCTCTACATATTCTCAGTTATTCATGGAACTACATGGAACATATGTTAGATGAAAACAAAAAAAATTAAACAAATCTATATGTTTGAAAAAAAGCAAAACAGAAAAAACTAAAACGTACGAGTTATAATTCAACATCATCGCATTAGAAATGCTACAAAACAGAGAGAAAAGGCCACGAAGAGCCAATAGGAAAAAATAAATCGGTTCTAGTTTTTACAGATGCTAACAGATGTTAGTTAGTTAGTTAGTTAGTTAGTAGTTAGTTAGTTAGTTAGTTAGTTAGGTAGTTAGTTAGTTAGTTAGTTAGTTTGTTAGTTAGTTAGTTAGTTAGTTAGTTAGTTTAGTTTTAGTTCGGTCGTTAGGTAGTTTTAGTTAGTTAGTTAGTTTAGTTCGTTCGTTAGTTAGTTCGTTCGTTAGTTCGAGTCGGTCGTTGTTCGTTCGTTCGTTCGTTAGGTCGGTCGTGTTCGTTGTTCGTTCGTTCGTTAGTTCGGTCGTTCGTTCGTTCGTTCGTTCGTTTCGTTCGTTCGTTTCGTTCGTTCGTTCGTTCGTTCGTTCGTTCGTTGTTCGTTCGGTTCGTTCGGTCGTTCGTTCGTTCGTTCGTTTCGTTTCGTTGTTCGTCGTTCTTCGTTTCGTTTAGTTCGTTCGTTCGTTCGTTCGTTCGTTCGTTCGTTCGTTCGTTTCGTTCGTTCGTTCTTCGTTTTTCGTTCGTTCGTTCGTTCGTTCGTTTCGTTCTTTTCGTTCGTCGTTCGTTCGTTCGTTCGTTCGTTCGTTCGTTCGTTCGTTCGTTCGTTCGTTCGTTCGTTCGTTCGTTCGTTCGTTTCTCGTTCGTTAGTTCGTTCGTTCGTTCGTTCGTTCGTTTCGTTCGTTTTCGTTCGTTCGTTTGTTCGTTCGTTCGTTCGTTTCGTTCGTCGTTCGTTCGGTCGTTCGTTCGTTCGTTCGTTCGTAGTTCGTTCGTTCGTTCGTTCGTTCGTTCGTTCGTTCGTTCGTTCGTTGTTCGTTCGTTCGTTCGTTCGTTCGTTCGTTTCGTTCGTTCGTTCGTTCGTTCGTTCGTTCGTTCGTTCGTTCGTTCGTTCGTTTCGTTCGTTCGTTCGTTCGTTCGTTCGTTCGTTCTTCGTTCGTTCGTTCGTTCGTTCGTTCGTTCGTTCGTTCTTCGTTCGTTCGTTCGTTCGTTTCGTTCGTTCGTTCTTTCGTTCGTTCGTTTCGTTCGTTCGTTCGTTCTTTTCGTTTGTTCGTTTTCGTTCGTTTCGTTCGTTCGTTCTTTCGTTCGTTCGTTCGTTTCGTTCGTTCGTTCGTTCGTTTCGTTCGTTCGTTCGTTCGTTTCGTTGTTCGTTCGTTCGTTCGTTTTCGTTCGTTTCTTCGTTCGTTCGTTCTTCGTTCGTTTCGTTCGTTCGTTCGTTCGTTCGTTCGTTCGTTCGTTCGTTCGTTTCGTTCGTTCGTTCGTTCGTTTTCTTTCGTTCGTTCGTTCGTTCTTCGTTCTTCGTTCGTTCGTTCGTTCTTTCGTTCGTTCGTTCGTTCGTTCGTTCGTTCGTTTCGTTCGTTCGTTCGTTCGTTCGTTCGTTCGTTCGTTCGTTCGTTGTTCGTTCGTTCGTTCGTTCGTTCGTTTCGTTCGTTCGTTCGTTAGTTCGTTCGTTCGTTCGTTCGTTCGTTCGTTCGTTCGTTCTTCGTTCGTTCGTTCGTTTTCGTTCGTTCGTTCGTTCGTTCGTTCGTTCGTTCGTTCGTTCGTTCGTTTCGTTCGTTTCGTTCTTCGTTCGTTCGTTCGTTCGTTCGTTCTTCGTTCGTTCGTTTTTCGTTCGTTCGTTCGTTCTTCGTTCGTTCGTTCGTTCGTTTGTTCGTTTCGTTCGTTTCGTTTCGTTCGTTCGTTCGTTTTTCGTTCGTTCGTTCGTTCGTTCGTTCGTTCGTTCGTTCGTTCGTTCGTTCGTTCGTTCGTTCGTTCGTTCGTTCGTTCTTCGTTCGTTTGTTCGTTCGTTCGTTCGTTCGTTCGTTCGTTCGTTCGTTTCGTTCGTTTCGTTCGTTCGTTCGTTCGTTCGTTCGTTCGTTCGTTCGTTCGTTCGTTCGTTTCGTTCGTTCGTTCGTTTCGTTCGTTCGTTCGTTCGTTCGTTTCGTTTCGTTCGTTCGTTCGTTCGTTCGTTCGTTTCGTTCTTCGTTCGTTCGTTCGTTCGTTCGTTCGTTCGTTCGTTCGTTCGTTCGTTCGTTCGTTCGTTCGTTCGTTCGTTCGTTCGTTCGTTCGTTCGTTCGTTCGTTTTCGTTCGTTCGTTCGTTCGTGTTCGTTCGTTCGTTCGTTTCGTTCGTTCGTTCGTTCTTCGTTCGTTTCGTTCGTTCGTTCGTTCGTTCGTTCGTTCGTTCGTTTGTTCGTTCGTTTCGTTCGTTCGTTCGTTCGTTCGTTCGTTCGTTTCGTTCGTTTGTTCTTCGTTCGTTCGTTCGTTCGTTCGTTCGTTCGTTCGTTCGTTCGTTCGTCGTTCGTTCGTTCGTTCGTTCGTTCGTTCGTTCGTTCGTTCGTTCGTTCGTTCGTTTCGTTCGTTCGTTCGTTCGTTTTCGTTTTCGTTCGTTCGTTCGTTTTCGTTCGTTCGTTCGTTCGTTTTTCGTTCGTTCGTTCGTTCGTTCGTTCGTTCGTTCGTTCGTTCGTTCGTTCGTTCGTTCGTTCGTTCGTTCGTTCGTTCGTTCGTTCGTTCGTTTCGTTCGTTCGTTCGTTCGTTCGTTCGTTCGTTTCGTTCGTTCGTTCGTTCGTTCGTTCGTTCGTTGTTCGTTTCGTTCGTTCGTTCGTTCGTTCGTTCGTTCGTTCGTTGTTCGTTTCGTTCGTTTCGTTCGTTTCGTTCGTTCGTTCGTTCGTTCGTTAGTTTCGTTCGTTCGTTCGTTCGTTCGTTCGTTCGTTTCGTTCGTTCGTTCGTTTCGTTCGTTCGTTCTTTCGTTCGTTCTTCGTTCTTTCGTTCGTTTCGTTAGTTAGTTAGTTAGTTAGTTGTTAGTAAGGTAGTTAATTAGCGCTCTTTTCTAATATCTGGTGGAATGATAATAACAAATATCAAGGAATAACTTAATATATTGCTGTATATTTATTATGGGCCGTGAAATCCAATTTCCTACTGACAATCTTTTTAGCCTGAAAGTGTTAGTTTGATGTTTTTTTTTTAATTTTGTTATAAATCGAATTGAGTGTATGCTTAATATAATTCCTGGAAAATTGTTACCTGTGTGCGCTAAAATGTTGTATTTTAGCTTTCCGTTTATTTAGGTTCCTTTTTTGCAATTTTTCTTCTTGTCTCTACCATTGTGTTGGGGTTTTATGGTTTTGGTTTGTGTGTCGGTGCATCGCACACATATAGAGTATTAATAAAGTTATTATGTGGTGGAACTTTTCCCCCCTACAAACCAAAAACGACGAGCACGAGGAGCAACCAGCCAACACTTTGTTGCCACTAACGCTAGCAAAACCGTAGCCTCCACTACCACTACCAAAAAGCCATCATTTATACATATTTGCAAATGCATTTTTGTACATATTTATATATTATTTCATATACTACAACAATTCATGAGTATTTAATGTATTGTGCGGTTGAGAAGCAATGGCGCTTTATTCACACATATTATTTTTATGGTAATTATACGTTAGAGTTGCACCACAAAATAACACGATTTACTTTTGATTTGACTTGACGTTTTTCTGTGTTTGATGACGAATTCAAATGAATTTTTGTTGAATGTTGTTGTTATTGTTGTTTTCTCCTTATTTTATTTATTTAGTTTATTTAGACATCAGACTTCAGTCCAAAATATAAGGCAAATGTAGGAAGTTTCAATGGTAAAGATGATGCCACCTGATACGAACTGAACTAGAACTGGACTATAACTGAACTAGAACTGAACTAGAACTGAACTAGAACTGAACTAGAACTGAACTAGAACTGAACTAGAACTGAACTAGAACTGAACTAGAACTGAACTAGAACTGAACTAGAACTGAACTAGAACTGAACTAGAACTGAACTAGAACTAGAACTGAACTAGAACTAGAACTAGAACTGAACTAGAACTGAACTAGAACTGAACTAGAACTGAACTAGAACTGAACTAGAACTGAACTAGAACTGAACTAGAACTGAACTAGAATGAACTAGAACTGAACTAGAACTGAACTAGAACTGAACTAGAACTGAACTAGAACTGAACTAGAACTGAACTAGAACTAGAACTGAACTAGAACTAGAACTAGAAC
>NW_023995507.1:62500-107704 GCF_015586225.1 Lucilia sericata | reverse complement strand
TTCACCTAGCCATACGACTGAACTCCCCGAATAAGGCTTTTAAACTTTGTAATCAAACTACAGGTCGCAGTTTTGAAAATAATTCAATGAAATTTGGCACATGATCTTTTATAGTATCGTAAACGAAGCCTGTTGAAAATGATTTACATCGGTCCATTATTTCACCTAGCCCCCATACAACTGAACCCGCCGAATAGGGCTTTTAAGTTCATAATTATGTTTAATACACTCATATCTCGACAAAAAGCTGCAAAAAACCAAGTTCTATACAAGATTTGATGACCCTCACGAATTCCATAATAATAGATCCTCATATGACCCTAGCCCCTATGAAAAGCCCCCATCAAAATTTCACTTAAATGTCCACAATTTTATTCAACAATAAACGGCTTAAGTATGTATATCTGAGGCAAGGTACAATTCAATTTAAATACTTTATTATGTCAAATAAATCACATTATATTTTTGTAACAGGTGTAGGGTATTATATGGTCGGCCTCGCCCGACTATAATATCTTACTTGTTTTATATTTAATTCATATGGGAGGTGCAAAGTTCCCCATTGAAAGTCCGCCCTTATACTCTTAATCAGCGATCGGCAGACATATACTACCACATTTTGCACTTGTATAAGTGTAAGAGCGAAAAAAACAAGAAATGAGAAATAGTTGTTCTTTCATCTTCACAACAAGGCATGCTTGGAAAACTGAAATTTAGAAATAATATTAATCTAAAACCGACATCGGCAGAGCGTAAAATTTTCTTGGCTCACTAACACCACTTCAGTTTTTGTTTTTGCATTCTTTGCACTGAAAGAAAAGTTTGTAACATTTTTTATTTTTTTACTCTATATAAAATGACAAAAAACTTAAAATTTTTGATTTTGTATGAATATTTGTAATATGATGTATATAATATTTACTCCGTGCGGTTAAAACTAAATAAATAATGGAAGATTTTATGAAATTTAAAAAATAATAGATGTTTTGCACTCATATGGATGGTCTATATGTCAATTAAGTGAAAATATTATCAGGACATTGACTAAAATCGGCTTATATTTTTGGAAATAACATAGTAGCGGATAATACATTTGTTTGGGAGTTTATGTCGATAATTAAACTTTTTTAAAATTTCCATTATTTATCACATTCACTCAGAAAAAATAAAATTCGCCAAACAGGAACTTATCTTCATGTATATCATCAGATATTTCTCTGTGTGTATTTCAATCAAAAAACTTAAAAATTAAGAGAATGTAGTACGTACGTGTGAATGAGGGAAAACCAGAGAGCTTCGCGTATGTCTGATCTAAAACAAATCTAATATTTTTTAGTTTAAGAGTAGCACATATTGTTTTTGGGTTTATTTGCGCATATTTATTTTAAATATTGAAATAGAAATATGAGCTTTTAACTAAGTTTTTAATAAAATATATACCTATTAAGGGTAAAGATTTAACATAATTACATGTATATATTGGTAAATTATTGTAATTTGCTACTTAAGTTGTAAGGAAAAACATTTAAAAAAGTTTATAATTGAAGGGCTTATTGCAGTAACTCGATATGCCAACAATCATCACAATTCGATTTTATGTGCTTTTTGAGTTGCTAGGAACCATATCTAATGTCCCTAAAACATACATCGGCAGAGAAAGCCGAAAGCCAAAGCAGCTAGTGCTTTATACTTTATTTTAATTATAATTTTCAATTGTAATTAAAATTTTTTAAATAAAAAAAAAAATAAAATAAAATACATCGGCAGAGAGTAAAAAACAAGTAAGAAATTATAGTCGGGCGAGGCCGATCATATAATACCCTACACCTTTGAGAAAAATATAATGGGGGTCATCAAGTCTTGTATACAACTTGGTTATTGCAGCTTTTTGTCGAGATATGAGTATATTAAACATAATTATGAACTTAAAAGCCCTATTCGGCGGGTTCAGTTGTATGGGGGCTAGGTGAAATAATGGACCGATGGTAACCATTTTCAATAGGCTTCGTCTACGGTATCATTAACATCGGTCCATTATTTCACCTAGCCCCCATACAACTGAACCCCTCGAATAGGGCTTTTAAAACTTTGTAATTAAACTACAGGTCGCAATTTTGAAAATGAAATTTGGCACATGATCTTTTATGGTAAACGAAGCCTGTTGACAATGGTTTACACCCATACAACTGAACCCGCCGAGTTTTTGTTTTGCAGCTTTTTCTCCAGATATGAGTATTTTAAACATAATTATGAACTTAAAAGCCCTATTCGGCGGGTTCAGTTGTATGGGTGTAAACCATTGTCAACAGGCTTCGTTTACCATAAAAGATCATGTGCCAAATTTCATTTTCAAATTGCGACCTGTAGTTTAATTACAAAGTTTAAAAGCCCTATTGCGCGGGTTCAGTTGTACGGGGGCTAGGTGAAATAATGCACCGATGTAAACCATTTTCAACAGGCTTCGTTTACGGTACCATAAAAGATCATGTGCCAAATTTCATTGAATTATCTCCAAAATTGCGACCTGTACTTTGATTACTATATTTAAAAGCCCTATTCGGGGGGTTCAGTCGTATGGGGGCTAGGTGAAATAATGGACGATGTTAACCATTTTCAATAGATTTTGTCTACGGTACAATAAAAGATCATGTTCCAAATTTCATTGAAATAATGGATCGATGTTAACCATTTTCAATAGGTTTCGTCTACGGTACCATAAAAGATCATGTGCCAAATTTCATTGAATTATCTTCAAAATTGCGACCTGTAGTTTGATTACAAATTTTAAAAGCCCTATTCGAGGGGTTCAGTTGTATGGGGGCTAGGTGAAATAATGGACCGATGTTAATGATACCGTAGACGAACCCTATTGAAAATGGTTACCATCGGTCCATTATTTCACCTAGCCCCCATACAACTGAACCCGCCGAATAGGGCTTTTAAGTTCATAATTATGTTTAATATACTCATATCTCGACAAAAAGCTGCAATAACCAAGTTGTATACAAGACTTGATGACCCCCACGAATTCCATAATAATAGGTTCTCATATGACCCTAGCCCCTATGAAAAGCCCTCATCAAAATTTCACTTAAATGTCCACAGGCAAGGTACAATTCAACTTAAATGCTTTATAATGCCAACTAAATCACATTATATTTTTGTCAAAGGTGTAGGGTATTATATTGTCGGCCTCGCCCGACTATAATTTCTTACTTGTTTATACATGTGTAAGCATACAAGCGTGTGAAATTAAGAGTGCAAGAAGGCCCTTAACAAAGCTCTTTGCCGATTAGGGCCTTAAAAAGATTTTAGCATATTATGGTAAATTAGCAATATAATGGTCATGCCTCTTTTTCCATTTGAACAATTTGAAAAAAAATTTTATGTCATAAACTCGATATGCCACATATATTTTTTACACTTTTTAAGAAATTCCTTTATAATGATGGAGATAAAAGCGGAATTGATATTTTTTATGTTACTGTGATAGAACAAGTTAAGAAAAGTATCATTACACGAAAAGAACAATTTTTTGCTCAAAATCTCGGGAGATATAATTTTTTGAAATTAAAGTGGCTTCCCATGTTACTGCATAAAAATAATTTCATATATAATTATGTTGCTTACCAAGTTCTTGCTGATTGGAAAATTTTCGTTTGCAAAACATCAATAAATTTTGCTTATAAATTTACTTTCATTTCGTGGAAAAATCGTATATAATGTTCAAACTATGTGCATAATATAAAGTCATATTTATCATACCAAATTAGCAAAGACATTACGGCACATCCTATAATCTTTGTAAAACATATCACAATCAACAGCATATACAAAAAGCATAATATTATAACGCCTGTTATATAAAGTGCACATCGAAACCTCTTTTGAACAATGGACTTGAAATTTCTAAAATCCGTGCAAGACTTTTGACACAGCATGAATCGAAATTCGTTCAGATGTTTAAAATGATGATCAAGAAGCAGAAAATCAACTATGCTGAATAAACGCAATATTATCTCAAATTTTAATCTGAATATTCAGCCAAATTTATCTATATATATAAAATTCTAACGTTACTGACTGACTGACTGACTGACTGACTGATTCACTGACTGATTCATCATCGCACAGCCTAAACGGTTGAAGCTAAAGAGCTGAAATTTGACAGGAGGTTGGTCTCCCGTCAAATAGATCCACTAAGACGGGATTTTTGGAAATTCGAATGTTTAGGGGGTAAAAAAGGGTAAAAACGGGTAAATTCGGTAACCTTATATCTCCTAAACTAGAAAAGATACAAAAACAGTTTAAAGCTTATCGCCGTTCATTTAAAAAATAAACGGACAGGTGTCTGGTACTTTTTTTAAATTCGGCCCCTTTAGGGAATAAACGGGTAAAAACTGTATTTTGGTACTTTTTTCGCACCCCATGTATCTTTTAAACCAGTGCACATTCAAAAAATATTTTTGACTCCTTCATAACTTAACGAAAAAATAAAAATATGAATTTAGTACTTTTTGGATATTCGGACGTTTAAGGGGTTAAAATTGTACCTATTTTTGGTACTTTTTTCATAAAACATTGTTTTTGGTTTATTAACTTATACATATGAATACATAATAACGGGCTCCCACTACGATGTTGCAACCTTTCGGAATAGAATTTTTATTTCGTTAATGGGGGGGAAAAAGTACCAAAAGGGGTAAAAACGGGAAATTTGATTTTATTCAACCACAATGATCCAATTTAGATAAAATTTTAAATTCAGAAACACTAAATATCCTAATGGGGTGTTATTTGGAACCCCGGTATCAAGTGATATTTTTACTACTTTTTCTACTTTTTCGTTCTACACAGGTACTTTTTTGAGTTTTCTTTAAAATTAAACCTAGAAACATGAAATTAAGCATGTAGAGCTCGGAGTAAATGAGAATCTATAAAATGGGACTTTTTGGTACTTTTTCGTTCTTCAAAAGGTACTTTTTGAGTTTTCTATAAAATTTAACCTAGAAACATGAAATTAAGCATGCGGAGGCCTTAGTTAATGAGAATCTACAAAAGGGGACTTTTTGGTACTTTTTCGTCCTTCGACTGGTACTTTTTGAGTTTTCTATAAAATTTAACCTAGAAACATAAAATTAAGCATGTAGAGCCCTTAGTAAATGAGAATCTATAAAAGGGGACTATTTGGTACTTTTTCGTCTTTCGACTGGTACTTTTTGAGTTTTCTATAAAATTTAACCTAGAAACATGAAATTAAGCATGTAGAGCCCTTAGGAAATGAGAATCTATAAAGGGGACTTTTTGGTACTTTTTCGTCTTTCGACTGGTACTTTTTGAGTTTTCTATAAAATTTAACCTAGAAACATGAAATTAAGCATGTAGAGCCCTTAGGAAATGAGAATCTATAAAAGGGGACTTTTTGGTACTTTTTCATCCTTCGACTGGTACTTTTTGAGTTTTCTATAAAATTTAACCAACAAACATGAAATTAAGCATGTAGAGCCCTTAGTAAATGAGAATCTTTTTTGGTACTTTCTCGTTCTTCAAAAGGTACTTTATGAATTTTCTATAATATTGAAAATAGAAACATGAAAGTATGCATGTAGAGCCTGGATTAAGTGAGAAACTATAAAAGGGGTCTTTTTGGTACTTTTTGTTCTTCAAAAGGTACTTTTAGAATTTTCTATAATATTGAACCTAGAAACATGAAATTAAACATGTAGAGCCCGAATTAAGTTAGGACCTATAAAAGGGGACTTTTTGGTACTTTTTCGTTCTTCAAAAGGTAATTTTTGAATTTTCTATAATATTGATCCTAGAAGCATGAAATTAAGCATATAGAGCCTGGAGTAAATGAGAATCTATAAGAGGGGACTTTTTGGTACTTTTTCGTTCTTCAAAAGGTACTTTTTGAATTTTCTATAATATTGAACATAGAAACATGAAATTAAGCAAGTACAGCCAAGATTAAGTGATAACCTATAAAAGGGGACTTTTCGGCACTTTTTCGTTCTTTTTTCTTTCTATAATATTTAACCTAGAAACATGAAATTAAGTACGTAGAGCCCGGAGTAAGTGAGAACATATAAAAGAGGACTTTTTTGGTAATTTTTCGTTCTTAAAAAGGTACTTTTTGTGTTTTTTATAACATGAAATTAACCATGTGGAGCCCGGAGTTAATGAGAATCTATAAAAGGGGACCCTTTGGTAATTTTTCGTTCTTCAACTGGTACTTTTTTAATTTTCTATAATATTGAACTTAGGAACATGAAATTAAATAAAAGAGGTCTTTTGTTACTTTTTCGTACTTCATTGGTACTTTTTGAGTTTTCTAAAATATTGAATATATAAACATAAATTTAAATAGGGAAGTTTTTGATATTGCAGATATATATTCATTTACAATAATATTTATTTTATTCCATTACGATGAGGGTAGCGAAGCACACTGGGTATAGCTAGTTCTCATATAAAAATGTAACTAAAAATATAAATTTCATATTGAAAATAAAATTTATAAATTTCTTTGTAGCCAGAACATGATAAGCCACTTTGAAAATGTACTAGAACTTGTTTTTTGAAAATAAAAAATGTTCAAATATTGTTAGGCAATAACTTGATAAGCCACAATTTTTTGTTAAGACAGTGGTTTCCACTTTATTTATGATATCCATCTATTGGCATACGATAGTTATCGACCTTATATGATTATTAGGCGTGTTTAAGGTACAAATTAAAAAAAACATTTTTTGAGAATTTTTTTAAACTTTAATGTCGATTTACTCAAAATTTTATTTTTGTGGCATACTGCAATAAGCCCTTCAATTCTAAAAACTACATAATATGTAGTGTAGATGCCAAAAAGTACAACAATAATTAGAATTATCCATCCCTGCATTAATATATTTTCGTTCATTTTCATTGCAAAAGCAATAAACGAGCGACAACACAACCCCCTTCAATGACAGCTCATATAAGACTGAATTGTGTTTTCTATGCGTGTGAGTAGTCGGTGTAAATCATACAAGCGCAGCACAGTGGTATAGGAAAAAAAAAGAGGGAAATAATTCGGTAACTTCTAAACGGTTAATCCGATTTTAATGAAATTTGGTATGCACAAAGAGGAGGTGTTGTCGAGTTTAGGTTTTGAATTTGGACCTTATAGGCCAACCAGGGGCCCGGCGGGGGGTCCTCAAATTAGGACACCTCGGCTATGTTAAATTTTTAAAACGATCCTATTTCTTCATTTGAGTTCCGATTTAAAAAAAATTTCGTATATAGAATCTCCTCATCGAGCACTATAAAAAATGTCGTCGTAGCAGTAAATTATCTCTTATAGTTTAGGAGATATTCGCATTTGAATATTAAAATTTTAAAATTTTTACCGTCCTTACTTTAGTTTTTTTGATAATAGCAGGTCCAAATATTTCCGATTTTCGCCATTTTTTTTTATTTGCTTAACAACAAGTTTATATACCAAGCAGTGAAAGAATTATGTAAAAATCATGACTGAGTCCAAAGTTATAGGCATTTAAATTTAAAAAATTAAAAAAAGGCGATTTTTTGTCATTTTTTTGGGAAAAAAGTATCTTTTTCTTTTTAAGTTATCTAAAAAGTTTCTAAGAAGATGTATATAGAATTTATACTTTTTGGAAAGCTGACTTTACATAAAATACGATAAATGAAACAAAACCTAAAAATTTTTGATACCGAGGGGACCAGGTCCATCCAAAAAAACCCTATTTTTTATGGAAAATTAAATTTTGAGCAAAAATTCTCAAATCGCATAGTCGATATCAAATTATAGTGACCTGTTTTATATGACCCAATAAGTTCTTAATCATTTTGTAACGGGTTTCGATAACCCCGCCCCTGGTATGGATATAATAGGCAAAAAACCAAAAAATCCCATTTTTGGGATTTTTTAAAACTTTTTTGGGAATTCCGGGATTTCTAATAAGAAAATTCGAAATTTTTATTTAATTTTGGATTTTGAGTAAAAAAATCTACCTAACTGTAAAATTTCATCAAAAAATATTCATAAATAAAATTTTTATTGCAATTTGAAAAATTTGTATCTTCGCAAAAACTGAATAAAAAACATTTTTTAATTTTTTTTAAAAAAAGTATTCCGCGAATTTTTTAATTTTCAAAAATTATATACAGTTTTGAAAAATAGACAAAATTACCTTTCCATTGATATATAACATGCCTACCTAATGTTTTTTAAGTGACAAATTAATTAGGGAAAACTCAACATCTTTTAGAAAATTTGCCTAGCACTATTATTTTCATCCATAAGGTTAACTCTTAAATTTGTTACATATATGGATGAAAATAATAGTGCTAGGTAAATTTTCTAAAAGATGTTGAGTTTTCCCTAATTAATTTGTCACTTAAAAAACATTAGGTAGGCATGTTATATATCAATGGAAAGGTAATTTTGTCTATTTTTCAAAACTGTATATAATTTTTGAAAATTAAAAAATTCGCGGAATACTTTTTTAAAAAAAAATTAAAAAATGTTTTTTATTCAGTTTTTGCGAAGATACAAATTTTTCAAATTGCAATAAAAATTTTATTTATGAATATTTTTTGATGAAATTTTACAGTTAGGTAGATTTTTTTACTCAAAATCCAAAATTAAATAAAAATTTCGAATTTTCTTATTAGAAATCCCGGAATTCCCAAAAAAGTTTTAAAAATCCCAAAAATGGGATTTTTTGGTTTTTTGCCTATTATATCCATACCAGGGGCGGGGTTATCGAAACCCGTTACAAAATGATTAAGAACTTATTGGGTCATATAAAACAG
Source organism: Lucilia sericata (assembly GCF_015586225.1). NCBI lineage: Eukaryota > Metazoa > Arthropoda > Insecta > Diptera > Calliphoridae > Lucilia > Lucilia sericata. The sequence continues at coordinate 98,887 of NW_023995507.1, read as the reverse complement.
GTCACTATAATTTGATATCGACTATGCGATTTGAGAATTTTTGCTCAAAATTTAATTTTCCATAAAAAATAGGGTTTTTTTGGATGGACCTGGTCCCCTCGGTATCAAAAATTTTTAGGTTTTGTTTCATTTATCGTATTTTATGCAAAGTCAGCTTTCCAAAAAGTATAAATTCTATATACATCTTCTTAGAAACTTTTTAGATAACTTAAAAAGAAAAAGATACTTTTTTCCCAAAAAAATGACAAAAAATCGCCTTTTTTTAATTTTTTAAATTTAAATGCCTATAACTTTGGACTCAGTCATGATTTTTACATAATTCTTTCACTGCTTGGTATATAAACTTGTTGTTAAGCAAATAAAAAAAAAATGGCGAAAATCGGAAATATTTGGACCTGCTATTATCAAAAAAACTAAAGTAAGGACGGTAAAAATTTTAAAATTTTAATATTCAAATGCGAATATCTCCTAAACTATAAGAGATAATTTACTGCTACGACGACATTTTTTATAGTGCTCGATGAGGAGATTCTATATACGAAATTTTTTTTAAATCGGAACTCAAATGAAGAAATAGGATCGTTTTAAAAATTTAACATAGCCGAGGTGTCCTAATTTGAGGACCCCCCGCCGGGCCCCTGGTTGGCCTATAAGGTCCAAATTCAAAACCTAAACTCGACAACACCTCCTCTTTGTGCATACCAAATTTCATTAAAATCGGATTAACCGTTTAGAAGTTACCGAATTATTTCCCTCTTTTTTTTTTCCTATACCACTGTGCGCAGCGAGCTCTCAATTGAGCTCTCTGGTTTATTTTCCAACACACGTACGTAACTTCCAAACTAAGAGAAAGAGAGCTTGGAAATTTTTTGATGGAGTTACACATAGAGAAATCTCTGTTGTTAAACATAAAGATAGGTTCTTGTTTGCCGAAAGTTATTTTTGCAAATGAGAAAATTTGATATTTAATATTTATTTTAATTTTAAAATATCTCAAGAAAAATTATCATAAAATACGTAAAAAAATTTATTCGAAGAATTTTTTTCTGAGTAATTGTAAAAAATAATGAGAATTTTAATAAATGTGAATCAACGACATAAACTCCTAAACAAATGTAATACCCGCTACTATGTTAATTCTTGATATACAAGCCTATTTACAACATTATCCTGTAAATATTGTCAGTTAATTGATATTTATAGTACTGTATATGAGCGCAAAAGTTGTTGGAGGATATTTTTATACACCTAACGATCCATTATTTGTTTCATTTTTCAAAATCTTCCATTATTTCTTTACTTTTATTTACATGGAGTATATATTAAGATTCATTTTGTATCTAAAATTGCAAATAAATGCATTTCCGAGAGCAATGTTCAAAAATAATAGGTCGTGTTTATATTTTTTCCAATCCTATTCACAAAAAATCCAGAAATTTTAATGTTTTTTGTTATCTATATATATAAAAATGAATGTGTGTTTGTTTGTATGTTTGAACGTTATAGACTACAAAACTGCTGAACCGATTTTCTTGAAATTTTCACAGCGTATTCCTGTATGTCTGGAATAGGTAATAGGCTACTTTTTATTTTGAAATTTCAAGTGGGCGAGGTGCCACGCCCATATTAGAAAATATTAAATCCGTATATTTGAGATAATATAACAGTTAGAGTCCTCAAATTTTGTCGGAGCCACTTTAGTGTCAATATGATTATTTAGGACAAAAAGTAGGCGGACTAGCATTAGGAGGCATGGCACCTCCCATATAAATTAAAAACAAAAATTCGTTTATCTTAGAAACAATTACAGTTAGAATCTTAAAATTTTGCACAAATGACTTAAACATCCATGTTAACATTTTGGGAAATAAATTGGCGGACTACCCATGAGGGAAGCGGCACCTCCTATATTAATTAAATGCAAAAATTCGTTTATCTGGGAAAGTAATAGAACTAAATTCTTTAACTTTTGCACTAAGAACTTAAATATTCGTCTGAACATTTTGGATGAAAAAGATCGGACTTCCACCTGGGGGGGCTTGGAGCCCCCATATGAATTAATTAGAAAAATTCGTATATCTGAGAAACTATTAGAGCTAGAATCTTCAAATTTTACTTGAAGAACTTTGACATTCATCTGAACAATTAGAGTATAACGGGTGGACTTTCAATGGGGAACTTGACAACTCCCATTGACTTCAATATAAAATTTCGTTTATCTGGGAAACTAATAGAACTATATTCTTCAAATTTTGCAGAAATTACTTCAATAATCATCTGAATATTTTGGAGGAAAAAGATCGGACTTTCATCTGGGGAGCTTGAAGCTCCCACATGAATGAAATAGAAAAATTGTATATCTGAGAAACTATTAGAGCTAGAATCTTAAACTTTTACATAAAAAACTCTGACATTCATGTGAACATTTAGAGAATAACGGGCGAGCTTTCAATTGGGGGCTTGGCACCACATAAATGAATTAAATACAAAATTTCGTATATCTTGGAAACTATTATATTATTCAAATTTTTCATCGATAGATAGAAATTGGCGAACTTTCAGTAATTTGCTTGGCATCTCTAATATGTAACATATTGTAAATCTAGAGAACTATTGCAGTTAGAATCTTCAAAATCGTTAAGTGGGTTTTTTATTTATACTGCTTTTAGGGTAGCAAAGCACACTGGGTAAAGCTAGTTAATTAATAAAATACTTTAAATATCAAACTTTCTTTGTCATATTACTTTATGGTTTTGGATAGTGACAAACTAATATTAATAAAATTTCTATAAACAAAAAATGTATATCAATATTAGGCTTCGTTTCAAAAAACAAAATGTTTCCCGTTTTTGTGATATCACAACTTTTAAGAAGGTTTTTGTATCAGTGATCACAATACTGTAATAATTTTTTTAAAATTCCAACTCCTTCATCTACATATCAGAGGCGGAAACCACTGATTTTGAGCGACATTTTTTACAGAGCAGAATCTTCAGGATTAATAGCAAATCATGCTTTAATAATTGATTTTATAGGACAAATCGGTAAGAATGAGCTGAAATTCACACTTTTATAATGCTCCAAAAGTGCATTTAGAATTATCCAAAGATGCACTTTTTTAAAAAAATATTTCAAAATTTTTTTTTTCTTTAAGTATGCTTTTTGCTGAAAAAAATGGTGCAAAAACAAAAATTCTATCATTAACCCTTTAGATGTGATGAGACTTTAAATTTTCAGATTTTAAACTTTACAACGCTATATTTCGAAGACCACGAAAGTTATAAGGGCCAACATTTGTCATTATACAAGTTATATAGGGAACATTAATTGGGTGGAGCTTTATTAAATTCGGAAGTGATGATGAAAACACCATTGTTTGATGGGAAATTATTAACCCACAAGTTAGCATTATAACCATCATAACTCCTAAACGGATTACAATAAATTAAAAATTTTAACACAATTTTTTTAAGGGCATTGAATATTTTCGAATAATAAAATCAAGTTTTGAATTTTTTTTTAAATTGCATTTTTTCTTTTGCTCTTATGCATTTATAGTGCATCCAGATTCTGCCAAATTAAGTTTATATATCTTAAATTTTCCTGTAGAATAGTATACTAAAGTCGTATTTGAAGTATATTCAGCAGTTTTCGGTCTATCAAAAAATGTCGCCCAAAATCGGTCTTTTGGCCGCAGATATGCAGATGAAAGAGTTGAAATTTAAATAAAAATAATTACGCCAATATTAGTGCTGATCCAAAAACTTTCATAAAAGGTATTATATCACAATTTCAAAAATATTGCGTGAAGCCTAATCAATATGTTTTGAACATTGTTTATTTTATATCGACAGGAGTAGCAAAGCACGCCGGGTTTTAGCTAGTTTATAATATAGTACACTGTAAAGTAGTGAAGCCACTACACTAAAAAATTTTACAAACTTTTCTTTCAGTGCATAGAATGCAAAAACACAAAGTGAAGTAGTGTTAGTGTGGAAAGAAAATTTTACGCTCTGCCGATGTGTGGTGTAAATTTAGTAACGGTCAAAATACACAGTGTATAGGAGTTGCCGATCGTGGCTCTAAATGTTCAGATGAATGCCAAAATTCTTCAAGTAAAATTTTAAGATTCCAGCTCTACTAGAAATGAAAGTCCAATTTTTTTTCTTCCAAAATGTTGAGATGAATATTTAAGTTCTTCGTGCAAAATTTGAAGAATTTAGTTCCTTTAGTTTCACATACAAACGAATTTTTGTATTTAATTAATATGGGAGGAGCCGCTCCTCATGGGTAGTCCGCCAATTTATTACCTAAAATGTTTAAATGGATGTTAAAGTTATTTGTGTAAAATTTGAGGATTCTAACTGCAATAGTTTCCAAGATAAACGAATTTTTGTATTTAATTTATATGTGAAAATTTGAAGAATGCAAGGTCCCCTCCCGAAAATCACTTAAACGCACATAACTCATTACTTAATTAAAATATCCATATAAAGTTTGGTACTAGTATTGCTCTCACATACAGAACTATTACTGTGAATTTTTTACGATCGGTTCATAATTGGTCATAGCTCCCATACAAGGTCCCTTCCCGAAAATCACTTAAACACGCATAACTCATTACTAAATTAAGATATCCATATATAATTTGGTACAAGTATTGCTCTCACATACAGAAATATTACTATGAAATTGTTTTCCGATCGGTCCTTAATTTCATATTCCTCCCATACAAGTACCCTTCCCGAAAATAACTCAAACGCGCATAACTCATTACTAAATTAGGATATCCATATAAAATTTGGTACAAGTATTGTTCATATGCACAGAAATATTACTGTGAAATTTTTTTTCCGATCGGTCCATCGTTGGTCATAGCTCCCATGCAAGGTTCCCTCCCGAAAATCACTTAAACGCACATAACTCATAACAATATATTAATATCCATACATTTAGCACAAATATTGCTCTTATATGCATAAATTACATTATAAAACTGTTTTACGATCGGTCCGTATTTGCTCATAGCTCTCGTACTAGGTCCCCTCCAGAAAATCAGATTAAATGCACAATATTCATTACTAAATAATGATATAGATACAGGATTTTTATATTTTGTCTTTATGTACATAATTGGTCATAGCTCCCATACAAGGTCCTTTTACGAAAATCTCTTAAACGCCCATTACTCATTACCAAATAAAGCTATTGATACAAAATTTGGCTCAAATATTAGTTTGTTATACAAAAATTCTATTTCAAGATTTTTTCACGATCGGTCCATAACGGTTGGTCCTATGCAAGTTTCACTTGAACACACATTACTTATTACTAAATTACGATATAGATACAAAATTTGACTGAAATATAGCTTATATGTACAGAAATTTTGCTTAAAGAATTTTTTACGATCGGTCTATATTTGGTCATATCTCCCATACTAGGTCCTTCCCCTAAAAGCGCTTTAACCGTATTTAACTAGTTGCATTATCAATTTGTGTGGAACAAACTTATATATATGTATTTTGAAAATCCTTAAATCTTTCACACACATGCATACATGCACATTATTAAATATCGTTAAAGCATATTTTAGGGCGCTATAAAAATATAAATGTACTGTTCAATAAATTTTTGGAATTATAACAGATTTAAGCTGTTTAAATCTTGGGGTTTTTCTATTTAAGACATGAGAAAACTTATTTCTACAAATATTTGATCAATTAAAAAATTATTAATATAAAAGTAGCTGGTAGCTGGCTCAGCCGAATATAGCACTCTAACTTATTATATATATAGAGAGATTCTTATGGGAGGTGTCGCTCCCTCTATAGGTACTCCTTCAATTTATTACCCAAAATTTTTACACGTATATTAAAATTTTTCGTGCAAAATTTGCAGATTCTAGCTCTAATAGTTTCCAATATAAGCGAATTTTTGTATTTAAGTTACATGGGCGGTGCCACGCCCCTGCTGTAAGTCCGCCCTCTTTTTGTCCAAATAATCATATTGGCAATAAGTGTCTCTGGCAATATTTGAGGACTCTAACTGTTATATTATCTCAGATATACTGATTTAATACCATCCACCACCATCAGTGGTGATAGAGGGTATATATAAGTTTGTCATTCCGTATGTAACACCAAAAAATATTCATCTGAGACCCAACAAAGTATATATATTCTGGGTCGATTTAGCTATGTCCGTCTGTCTGTCTGGTTAAAACACGCTCACGTTAAAACTAAGCAAATTAAATCAACCAAATTCACTGAGAATATTCACTGTTTTCCTAAGCAGTTTGGTATGGAAAACCAGCAAAATCGGTGCATAGCTTAAAAATTTATGAGTAAAAATTTCAGACTACCTCGAAAAAAATTAAGTTTTTTTCCTAATTCTTGAGTAGTTTTCTCAGAAACTACCAAAGATAATTCGACGAATTTTGTCACAGATTATTTCATCCATCTATAGATTAATTATGTTTAATTGTAACAATCGATTTAAAATTTCCCATACACCCCATACAAAGGTACATATTCTCGGAAATTAATTTATCGTTAATAACTTCCTCAAATATATCGGTATCAACACAAAATTTTGTACATATTGACATAACATGAACAGAAACTTAGAGCAAAATTCATCATAGCTTCCATATAAGGTCCAGTTTCGAAAATCACTTAAATGAACATTCATTGATAAATAAAGCTATCGGGATAAAATTCTACATAAGTATGTTTTGTGTATACATAAATTACTCTACGGGATTTTTCTCCGCGTCGGTCCATAATTGGTCATAGCTCCCATATAAGGTCCATATCCGAAAATCACCTAAACGAGCTTAATTCATAGATAAATAAAGCTATCTGGATACAATTCGTCATGAATGTGTTTTGTGTATATATGAATTACTCTTCGAAATTTATTCCGGATCGGTCCACAATCGCTCATAGCTCCCATATAAGGTCCACATCCAAAAATAACTTAAATGCGCATAATTCATTGATAAATAAAGCTATCAGGGTAGAACTCGAGGTGAATATGTCTTGTATATAGATATAAATCATTCAGTGAAATATTTTCCGGATCAGTCCACAATTGGTACTAGCTCACATATAAGGTCCACAACCTGAAATCATATAAACAAGCTTAATTTATTGATAAATGAATTAGTTTACGGATTTTTTTCGAATCGGTCCATAATTGGTCATTTCTCCCATATAAGGTCCACATCCGATAATCACTTAAAAGCGCATAATTCATTGATAAATAAAGCTATCAGGGTAAAACTCGATGTGAATTTGTTTTGTATATCCTATATATAGAAATATGTATACATATATATATATATATATATATATATATATATATATATATATATATATATATATATATATAAAACAGACTGTTTGTTTGGTTGTTACGCTTTCACGGCAAAACTACTGAACTATATATATATATATATATATATATATATATATATATATATATATATACATATATATATATATATATATATATATCATATATATAAATACGCAAAGCCAAAACGATTGGGAACATTTTCCGGCTCTATTACTTGACCGATTTTCTTGATTCTTTTTTTGATGAATGCAGATTCGCGAGCCTCACTGCAGAATCTATATATGATCAAAATCGGTTCAGTATTTTCGGAAATATAAGCGTTTAAAGTTTCTACCGATACACAATCACACAAACATGTGCTTGAATTAAAAAATAGAAAACAAAATAAGTAAGCAAAACAACAACACTGTTTTTTTCATAAAAGAGAGGAGAGTGTAAAAACATGTTACTTCTCTGTTGATGGTTTATTTTTGTATTTTGCAAATTGCAATGATATTTTTTAATAAGATTTTTGTAAACTAATAAGTATACAGACAGGCTTAGACAAAGCGAAAATATGATTTTATTGTTTTTTATTTTTTAAAAGTGTGATATATTATTATATTAATGATGTAAGATACAAGAGGATGATGATGTTTGACCTGGGAAACATTGGTGGGACAACAATTCTACATAAATGTTAGTTTTTATTGATTTTAAAGATTTTAATGATGGACAAAGCCTTTTAAAATATAAGTAGGATATTTTAGTTTGTCATGTCGGTACATGATACACCGTAATAAATGAATCAGTATATCGCTAATACGTAGGTTTAGCACAGTGAGGATTTGATGATATTCTTCTTTTTCGGGTTATTCTAACCAATTAGGAAGAAGGCGGTTGTTGAAATAGTAGTGTAAAGTGAAAACTGTAGTTTGTGTAGGCGATGGTTACTTATATGTTTTATAAAAATAGATGGTTGATGACTGCCCTTTCTTAAGGTGGTATTAGAGTAAAATACATGTCGTCTAATACCACCTTTAGCAATTTATCGTTTACTATTCTTTTACTTGCAATTAAACTTACATATGTTAATATAAGGCTGGAATTTATAGTTTATTAACGTTTTCTATCAAACATTTCTTAAGAAGTACTTAAATAATTATGAAAAATTAAATAATAACTAAATCATGGACAAACTCTTGAAGTAAAGAGGCGTTTAAGTCTTATTCTCCAGATACAGGAATCTATCCCTGTTGCAGAATCTCTCTTGCCTATGCACTTCTATGCGAAAGCTAATAGAATGCCTATTAAAAGCTCTTCGCTTAAAGGCCTATAAGTAGTACAGCTTCATAGAATATCTACTATTAAATTCGATTAAAATACATTTAAATTTAAGCCAAATAAGTAGTAAGTCAGCTGAAAGAAGTCTTTATCGAGTGTTATAAGGGAGAATTTATACAACATAAACCTGAAGAATGGACTTTTTATACAAAAGGCAGCAAAATTTATTTATTTCTTATAGAGATAATATATACTATATATACTCCTGTTTCAAAAACACATTCCGATCTAATATGGAGTTATTTAAGTAAAAATATTTATTAAAACTTAAAAAAACAATAATATAAAACATCCCACTTTAAAATTGAAAGTGGTTTATTCAAAAAACAAAAACCCGGAAATAATTCCACTTTTGATCGGAATGAAATCCTTTTACAATCCTGATAGCAATAATTGAAAAATTGAATTTTAAATGAAATTTTGTTAGATCGTAATTTGCAATGTACTTTTGAAGGACTACTTCAAGTATACCTTCTGAGCAAAAAAATAGTTACAAAAGATGAAAACACAGAAGATATGTTGAATTTTGGTCATTAAAATCTATGTCCAGTTTTAAAAAAAGCTTATAGGTTTGGATTCTGTGCGCTCTTGAGTATATTAATCTATTTTTGTTTTTGTTATCTGTCAGCTATAAAAACCAAAAAACAAAATTGGATAGTTTCATAAACAAATAATGATTTTTTCGAATTCAATTGTTACAGCTTAAAATATTTTTAGGGGTTTGTACTTTTCTGATTCCTCTTAAAAAATTACAATTTCACTTCCAAATAACTATAAAAAATATATTATAAAAATAAATTCTTGAGAATGACTTCAGGAGTAATGAATTTGGAATCAAATAAAAGAGACATTCCGCCTATAAATAATCTGTGTTAAAATCATCACTTCTGTAGGTCTTTTCTTTTTTTTTGCTGGGATATAGAGATATAGCTTGAATATTATTACAGGTTACAAAGGAATAGTGCTGGGCAGGTTCGACATTGTTTACAACAAGGGGCATGGATGATTGCTGGAGGAATTGGCAGATTGTTAAACGTAGGAAAATATCATATTGTAAAGAATGAATACATATATCATATTGTAAGTTTTGCATAGATTTTATAAACATTTATGTAGAGGATAATAAATCGAAATATTTTTGAAAAGTATGTTGCATAAATAATTTTAGAACTTAGATTTTAAACTTCTTTCAGAATTTAACCAAATTTTATCACATTTTCTAAAAGAATACGTTGATCAAAGCAAGTTTTACACTTTGATAATAGTAATAGGAATATTTTTTTAAAGACATTTGAACTATAAAAGTAAGGATTTATTTTGCAACATAAGTATGCAATCTTTTCTTCAATGGTTCCGGTCGAATTTCGGCCGCGGGGCGAACTCTAGTATATATATATATATATATATATATATATAAAACATATATAAAACAGACTGTTTGTTTGTTACGCTTTCACGGCAAAACTACTGAACCGATTTACATGAAATTTGGACCGCTAATAGGTCTAGCCCCAAGAGGAACAATAGGCTATATAAGATCTTGATCGGATGCCACGCCCATTTTTACGCCCACTTTTTTAAATCTATTATTACAACAATTTTTCAATCACAATATGCAAAAACTACTAAACCGATTAACCTGAAATTTTGCATACCGATAGGTATAAGCCTGCAAAGAACTATAGGCTATATATAAGAACTTGATCCGATGCCACGCTTTCTACGCCCACTTTTAATAAAACTATCCTTACCTATATCTTATCCTATAATTATATGAAAGAGAAAGTTTGTTACGCTTTCACGGAGAAACTGCTGAACCGATTTTCATGAAATTTAGAACACTGATAGTTCTATTTTAAAGTGGAACAATAGGCTATATAAAATCATGATTTGACGTAACGATTATTCTTATGCTCACTTTTTTTTATATAATTGTTATAGAAAATTTTCATTCGAGACTTACAGAAAACTACTGAACCGTTTTACGTGAAATTTGGTATACCGATAGGTCTGACCTCAGGAGGAACTATAAACTATATAAGATCTGGATCGGACGCCATGCCCCTTTTACGCCAACTTTTTGTAAAACAATTATTATAGTAAATTTGCGTTCAAGCATACAAAAAAGTTTATACTAAGGAAAGAAATTTTACTTAAGTATGTACTTTAGTACTAAAGTACTTTATTTCCCTAATGGAGAACTGTTAAACCCGGTATATGTTTTGTACTTAGTACTTAGATATAGAGCTCTAATCAAAAAGTGCCGAATCTGCCCCAGTCTCCCCTATGTATATATATATATATATATATATACTTACAGAAAACTACTGAACCGTTTTACGTGAAATTTGGTATACCGATAGGTCTGACCTCAGGAGGAACTATAAACTATATAAGATCTGGATCGGACGCCGTGCCCCTTTTACGCCAACTTTTTGTAAAACAATTATTATAGTAAATTTGCGTTCAAGCATACAAAAAAGTTTATACTAAGGAAAGAAATTTTACTTAAGTATGTACTTTAGTACTAAAGTACTTTATTTCCCTAATGGAGAACTGTTAAACCCGGTATATGTTTTGTACTTAGTACTTAGATATAGAGCTCTAATCAAAAAGTGCCGAATCTGCCCCAGTCTCCCCTATGTATATATATATATACATATATATATATATATATATATATATATATATATATATATATATATATATATATATATATATATATATATATATATATATATATATATATATATATATATATATATATATATATATATAAAATCCATATATATATATATATATATATATATATATATATACATATATACCAATATCTTTATTTCTCAATGAATTAAGCTTGTTTAAATGATTTTAGGATGTGGACCTTATATGGGAGCTATTTCCAATTGTGGACTGATCCGGAAAAAATTTCACTGAATGATTTATATCTATCTACAAAACATATTCACTTCGAGTTCTACCCCGATAGTTTTATTTATCAATGAATTATGCGCATTTAAGTTATTTTCGGATGTGGACCTTATATGGGAGCTATGACCGATTATGGACCGATCCGAAATAAATTTCGAAGAGTAATCCATATGTACATAAAACTCATTCATGTCGAATTTTATGCAGATAGCTTTATTTATCTATGAATTAGGCTCGTTTAAGTGATTTTCAGATGTGGACCTTATATGGGAACTATGACCAATTATGACCGACCCGGAGAAACATTCCGTAGGGTGATTTATGTATACACAAAACATACTCATGTAAAATTTTATCCCGACGGCTTTATTTATCAATAAACAAGTTAGAGTGCTATCCTCCTCCACCCTCCTGCAGCTATTTTTATAGTAATACTTTTTTAATTGATCAAATATTTGTAAATTTTGTAGAAATAGTTTTCTCATGTTTTAAATAGAAAAACCCCAAGATTTAAACAGCTTAAATCTGTTACAATTACAAGATTTATTGAACATTACAAACCCCATTTTCTTTTATATATTTATAGCGCACTAAGATATGCTTTAACGATATTTAATAAAGTGCATGTATTAGGGTGATCAACTCGATTTTTCAACCGGTTTTAAAACCGGTTTTTTCTGCTTTGCCAGTGACGGTTTTTCTTAATGTTGATTTTTCGAATATCGAATAACCCGGTTTTTTCACTTTTTAAAAACCGGTTTCGAATACTTTTATTTGCTTTGTATTCAAAGATTATTTAAATGAAATTTTTAAGTAAATAATAATACAGCCCGTCTAAATTTTAAAAATATTCGAGTCGAGGAACTAGCGTATATTTTTCTACAGCTCCTTTGTTAAACTTTTTTGATTTTCCTAATTAATTAAAAAACTTTATTTGTAAAATTGATAACTGTTTGATAAAAATTTATCAATCTCTAGATTATATTCCAATTACAATAATTAATTTACGGCTGAAATTTTATGGAAGTGTTGGAATGCCTGTGCAAATTTGCTAAATAGGGATTTTAAAATAAGCTAGGATTACATAGTACCTTATGTTTAACAGAAGTGTCCCACTTTTTTCATAATTTTTTTTTTTTATATTACAGAAATAATGTAAATCAGACGACTAGATCTAAAGTTATAATCTTTTAAACTGTTAAAAATCATTTCGGGCCATGTTTTATTAATCAAATTTAAACATAAACATTAAGTTTTTCAAATTAAAATATATTTTTATACCCTCCACCACCATCAGTGGTGATAGAGGGTATATATAAGTTTGTCGTTCCGTGTGTAACACCAAGAAATATTCATCTAAGACCCAACAAAGTATATATATTCTGGGTCCTCATGAAATTCTGAGTCGATTTAGCTATGTCCGTCTGTCTGTCTGTCTGTGTAAAACACGCTCACGTTAAAACTAACCAAAGGAAATCAACCAAATTCACCCAAAATATTTATTATTATCCTAAGCAGTTTGGTATTGAAAATCAGCAAAATCGGTTCACAACTCAAGAAGTTATGAGTAAAAATTTCAGACTACCTCGAGAAAAATTACGTTTTTTTCATAATTCTTTTGAGTTTTCTCAGAAACTACCAACGATATTTCGATGAATTTTGTCACACATTATTTTTTCATGGCAGTGATCAATTATGTTGAATATTTCCCATAGCCCCCATACAAAGGTATATATTCCCGAAAATTAGTTTATCGTTAATAACTCCCTCAAATATATCGGCATCAACACAAAATTTTGTTCATGCAAATATAATATGAACAGAAATCATAGTGTAGACGTAAATCTCAGTCGGTCCACAATTGGCCATAGCTCCCATACAAGGTCCACTTCCGAAAATCACCTAAACGCACATATTTCATTGATGAATAAAGCTATTGTGATAAAATTCGAGTTAAATATGTTTTGTGTACAAACAAATTATTCTACCAAATTTTTTACGGATCGGTCCATTATTGGTCATAGCTCCCATATAAGGTCCACTTCCGAAAATCATTTAAAAGCTCATATTTCATTGTCATATAAAGCTATCGTGATGAAATTCGACACAAATATGTTTAGTCTAAATATAAATCACTCTACGAAATTTTTTCCGGATAGGTCCATAATTGGTCATAGCTCCCATACAAAGTCCCCTTTCGAAAATCACTTAAACGCATATATTTTATTGAATTATAAAGCTATAGGGATAAAATTCGACACAAATATGTTTTGTATGAATACAAGTCATTTTACAAATTTGTTTACGGATCGGTCCATTATTGGTCATAGCTCCCATATAACCCCACTTCCGAAAATCACTTAAAAATACATATTTCATTGTCAAATAAAGCTATCGTAATAAAATTCGACATAAATATATTTCGTATAAATATGAATTATTCTAGTAAATTTTTTCTGGATAGGCCCATAATTGGTCATAGCTCCCATATAAGGTCCACTTCCGAAAATCACTTAAACACATATTTTTCATTGATAAATTGGGATAAAATTCTGCAAAAATACGTTTTGTGTACATTCAAATCATTTCACCAAATTTTTTGCGGATCGGTCCATTATTGGTCATAGCTACCATATAAGGCCCACTTCCGAAAATCACTTAAAAGCACATATTTCATTGTCAAATAAAGCTATCGTGATAAAATTCGACACAAATATGTTTTGTCTTTATATGAGTCACTCTGCGAAATTTTTTCCGGATAGGCTCATAATTGGTCATAGCTCCCATATAAGGTCCACTTCCGAAAATCACTTAAACGAATACATTTCATTAAATTCTAAAGCTATAAGGATAAAATTCGACTTGAATATGTTTTGTGTACATATAAATCATTCTACCACTTTTTCCCCGGATCGGTTCATTATTGGCCATAGCTCCCATATAAGTCCCACTTCCGAAAATTATTTAAACGCACATATTTCATTGTCAAATAAAGTTATCTTGATAAAATTCGACACAAATATGTTTTGTCTTTATATGAATCACTCTACGAAATTTTTTCCGGATAGGCTCCCATAGAGGGTCCACTTACCAAAATCACTTAAACGCACATATTTCTTTGTATAATAAAGCTATCTGGATAAAGTACGACTTAGACATGTTTTGTGAGCATATAAATCATTCTACCAAATTTTTTCCGGATTGTTCCATATATGGTAATAGCTCCTTCAAAAAAATCACTTCAACCCACATATTTCATTATCAAATAAAGATATCTTGATAAAATTCGACACAAATATGTTTTGTGTAAGGTCATAGCTCCCACACATATAAAGTCCACTTCCGAAAATCACCTAAACGCACATATTTCATTAATTAATAAATCTATTATAGTAAAATTCGACTTGAATTTTTTTTGGCATATAAATCATTATACGAAATTTTTTCCTTATCGGTTGATAATTGGTCACAACTCCCATATAAGGACCATTTCCGAATCGGGATAAAATTCGACATAAATGTGTATTTTGTATATATAAATCATTCTACGGATTTTTTCTTCCGGATCAGTCCATAGGTTGTCTTAGCTCCCATATAAGATATACTTCTGAAAAATGATTTTCACTTAATTCGTAATTAAATGATTATATCCGGATAAAATTCAAAATTAGTATTTTCTGTGTACAGATAAATCATTATATTAAAATGTTTTCAAACTGGCCTATTAATATACATTTTCTCGGCCTAATTAAAATTAGTTTGACATATGCATAAATGTTAGTACCCTCAATAAGGAAACCAAAATTTTGCCAAGTTATCTAAAAATTAGATAGTTAAATGGGTTTCAATAAAAAGTAGCTTGCTGGTGGAGGGTATTTAAGATTCGGCATAGCCAAATATAGCACTCTAATTTGTTTTTATTTATAATGAAAAACCGGTTAACCGGTTTTTTCTGTATTTGAAAAATATCAAACGGTTTTTTTTTAAATGTCAACTATTCGAACTATTCGAAAACCGGTTTTTGGAAAATGTCGAATAATCGATCACCCTAGCATGTATGCATGTGTGTGAAAGATTTAAGGATTTTCAAAATACATATATATAATTTTGTTCTACACAAATTGATAATGCAATTAGTTAAATACAGTTAAATTGCTTTTAGTGGAAGGACTTAATATGGGAAATATGACCAATTATAAACCGATCGTAAAAAGTTCTTTAAGCAAAATTTCTGTATATAAAAGCTATATTTCAGTCAAATTTTGTATCTATATCGTAATTTAGTAATAAGTAATGTGTGTTCAAGTGATATTCTGAAGGGACATTTGCATGGGACCGACCACACCCATGTTATGGACCAATCGTGAAAAAATATTGAAATAGAATTTTTGTATACCAAACTAATATTTGTGCCAAATTTTGTATCAATAGCTTTATTTGGTAATGAGTAATGTGCGTTTAAGAGATTTTCGTAAAGGCGTTATGACCAATTATGTATATAAAGACAAAATTTCAAAATTCTGTATCTATATCATAATTTAGTAGTGAATATTGTGCATTTAAGTGATTTTCTGGAGGGGACCTAGTTTGAGAGCTATGACCAAATATGGACCGATCGTAAAAGAATTTTATAGTGTAATTTATGTATATAAGAGGAATATTTGTGCTAAATGTATGGATATCAATATTTTGTAATGAGTTATGTGCGTTTAATTGATTTTCGGGAGGGTCCTTGTATGGCAGCTATGACCGATCGGAAAAAAATTTCACGTTAACATTTCTGTATATGAGAGCAATACTTGTACCAAATTTTATATGGATATCTTAATTTAGTAATGAGTTATGTGCGTTCAACTGATTTTCGGGAGGGGACCTTGTATGGGAGCTATGACCAAGTATGGACCGATCGGAAAAAACTTTCCCGGTAATATTTCTGTATATGAGAGCAGTACTTGTACCAAATTTTATATGGATATCTTAATTTAGTAATTAGTTATGTGCGTTTAAGTGATTTTCGGGAGGGGACCTTGTATGGGCTATGTCCAATTATGGAGCGATCCATAATTTTTTTTCTCTCAATGAATTCTATTGACATAATATTTTAAGTTGTAAAGTTTTTATGAAGATATCAACATTCTGACGGAAGTTATTAACAAAAAACTCATTTTCCCGGAATATGTACTTTTGAATGGGAGGTATATGAAATTATTGACCGATTCTAGCAATTTTCAGCAAGAATCATGATATTATGAAGAAACGAATGTATGATGACTTTCATGAAATTATCTTGCATAGTTTTCGAGAAAATTACATCAGAATGTGTAAAAAATTTTTTCGGAGTTGTTTTAAGTTTTGATTCATAACTTTTCTCGATGTGAACAGATTTTGCTCATTTTCAATACCAAACTGTACCGGATAGTGAATATTTTGGGTGAATTTGGTTGAATTATCTTGCTTCGTTTTAACGTGAGCGTGTTTTACACAGACAGACTGACGGACGGACGGGCATAGCTAAATCGACGCAGAATTTCATAAGGACCCAGAATATATATATAGTTTGTTGGATCTCAGGTGAATATTTCTTGGTGTTACATACGGAATGGCAAACTTATATATACCCTCTATCACCACTGTTGGTGGTGGAGGGTATAATATTCAAAGAGAGAGATATTAAGATAGAGATATATAGAGATATATATATATAGATATATATAGATAGTAGATATAGATATATATAGATATATATATATATAGATATATATATATATATATATATATATATATATATATATATATATATATATATATATATATATATATATATATATATATATATATATATATATATATATATAAACAGACTCAGAATTTCATAAGGACCCAGAATATATATACTTTGTTGGGTCTCAGATGAATATTTTTCACACTAGGAAGAATTTACCTAACAATGTCTCCTACCATATTCCAAGGAGTTTTTGTCGCGACACTCCTTTACCAACCACGATTTTACTGACCATTTTGGAGGAAGCCAATTTTCCAAGGATCTGCTCTACCGATTTTTTGCACGGAAGGATTTTTTCAATCCTTACCATGTCTCCTACCATAGTCCAAGGAGTTTTTGGCGCGACACTCCTTAGATCCTATACAGTTCACCAGCAAGTATTTTACTGACCATTTTGGAGGAAGCCAATTTTCCACCGATTTTTTGCACTGAAGGATTTTTTTACTCCTTACCATGTCTACTACCATATTCCAAGGAGTTTTTGCCGCGACACTCCTTAGATCCTATACAGTTCACCAGCAACGATTTTACTGACCATTTTGGAGGAAGCCAATTTTCCAAGGATCTGCTCTACCGATTTTTTGCACGGAAGGATTTTTTCAATCCTTACCACATCTCTTACCTATTCCAAGGAGTTTTGGCGCGATACTCCTTAGATCCTATACAGTTCACCAGCAACGATTTTCTGACCATTTTAGAGGAATCTAATTTTACAAGACTATATATAGTCTTGATTCCATTTTGTGTTTCCCACCACTTTCCATTGAGTTTTCCATGGTATTTTTTATTAGCTAAGCAATTTATTTTTCCCCTGTGGTGTTGCCACTTAATTCCCAAAAATTCGAATTTTTTCTCTGCCGTTGCTATTTTTCGTTGCTAACTGGACGGACGTTTAAAGTTCATATAAAACAAGTAAGAAATTATAGTCGGGCGAGGCCGACCATATAATACCCTACACCTTTGACAAAAATATAATGTGATTTATTTGCCATAATGAAGTATTTAAATTGAATTGTACCTTGCCTCAGATATACATACTTAAGCCGTTTATTGTTGAATAAAATTGTGGATATTTAAGTGAAATTTTGATGGGGGCTTTTCATAGGGGCTAGGGTCATATGAGGACCTATTATTATGGAATTCGTGAGGGTCATCAAATCTTGTATAGAACTTGGTTTTTGCAGCTTTTTGTCGAGATATGAGTATATTAAACATAATTATGAACTTAAAAGCCCTATTCGGCGGGTTCAGTTGTATGGGGGCTAGGTGAAATAATGGACCGATGTAAACCATTTTCAACAGGCTTCGTTTACGGTACTATAAAAGATCATGTGTCAAATTTCATTGAATTATCTCCAAAATTGCGACCTGTAGTTTGATTACAAAGTTTAAAAGCCCTATTCGAGGGGTTCAGTTGTATGGGGGCTAGGTGAACTAATGGACCGATGTTAACCATTTTCAACAGACTTTGTCTACGGTACCATAAAAAATCATGTGCCAAATTTCATTGAATTATCTCCAAAATTGCGACCTGTAGTTTGATTACAAGGTTTAAAAGCCCTATTCGGGGGCTTCAGTCGTATGGGGGCTAGGTGAACTAATGGACCGATGTTAACCATTTTCAATAGGCTTTGTCTACGGTACCATAAAAGATCATGTGCCAAATTTCATTGAATTATCTCCAAAATTGCGACCTGTAGTTTGATTACAAAGTTTAAAAGACATATTCGGGGGTTCAGTTGTATGGGGGCTAGGTGAAAAAATGGACCGATCTTAACCATTTTCAATAGGCTTCGTTGGAACAATAGAAGATCATGTGCCAAATTTCATTGAATTATCTTCAAAATTGCGACCTGTAGTTTGATTACATGGTTTACATGGACGGACAGACGGACATAGCTAAATCGACTCAGAAAATGATTCTGAGCCGATTGGTATACTTTAAGGTGGGTATAGGACCAATATCATCTCATTCACCTACATAAATTCGGCTTTCTCAAAATTTTGTTGTTGTATTTCTGTGAGGATTTTAAAAAAAATTGCGTACAGATCTTACTTCGACAAAGGCTAATCAGCCACTGAGTTGATTTTGTTTTGCAAGTTGAGAGATAATCAACTAACACATGCTCAAATAGGAAAATACATAAGCAGTGTTGCCACTTTGGTTATTATTATCCAAAATTGGTTATTTTTATTTTGTATGTGTACATGTGAATTATTTTTTCGTTTTGGTTATTTTTTGCAAACAATTGTTTGCTGTTTGCTTCTATTCTAAAAATAAAATTAAAAAAACCTTCTTTTACCTCTAGTTTTAAATTAACTATGTAAATATACATATCGTCCCTGTTTTGAATTTTGGTAATATGTGGAATTTTTTTTACTATTCGAAATTTTTTATACCCTACACCACTTTAGTGGGGAGGGTATATTGGATTTGTGCTGATGTTTGTAACATATAAAAATATTTGTCCTAGACCCACCTTAAAGTATACCAATCGGCTTAGAATCGTTTCTGAGTCGATTAAGCTATGTCCGTCCGTCCGTCCGTCTGGCTGGCTGGCTGTCCATGTAAACCTTGTGCGCAAGCTACAGGTCGCAATTGGACCTGGATAATTGGATGAAATTTGGCACGCACGTTTTATTTGACCCAAGGACGAAGCCTATTGAAAATGGTTAAAATCGGTCCATTATTTCACCTAGCCCCCATAGAACAGAACCGCCCGAAAAGGGCTTCTGAGCTCATAATTATGTTAAATATACAGATATATCGATAAAATACGGCACAACTAAGTTTTATAGAAGTCTTGATAACCCTGCCAAATTTCATAAAGATCGGGCCCCATTTGACCCTAGCTCCCATACAAAGTCCCCTTCAGAAAATTACTTGAATGTCCCAAATTAACTTATAAACACAAATATCGCGATGAAATTCAGCACAATAAAATATTATGTAAATATAAATATATTCACAAAATTTTATCGGGCTTGGTCCATATTTGCCCCTAGCCCCCATATAAAGCCTCTTTCAGAAAATTAGTTTTTCATCCATAAATTGCTTAAATGTATCGGAACAAGGGAATATTGAAGATAAATGAGATATTATGAAAAATAAATCACATTTAATATTCATAACTGGTGTAGGGTATCATATGGTCGGCCACGCCCGACTATACTTTCTTACTTGTTTATTACTGCAATTTGTACATCTACTGGTTATACTTATGTGCACAAAGGTATTTTTCGATATCTTAATTGGTTTAGGATTTAGCAAAAGTACCTATGCATTTTCCACATATTAAATGAGTTGATTTAAATCATAACAACACCGTAATATTATTTTATTTACACTAGCCAATCTAACACCGTGAATGATGGATCCTCTCTCTCCTTTTTGTGCATCCATGAACTTAAAATCGCTTTTTGGGTCGATTCAAACTCGTCCGTCCTTCCGTTAATATTTCTATTGGAACTTTTTATGTAAAGAACTCGCGGTACTTATATGAAAAAACGAAGTAGGCTGTATTTCGCATTTCGATTTTTATGGAATTTGGTGGGAATAGTCTACGTACTTAGTAGATTATGTCCCCCAAATTTAATTTAAAGTATAATTGCAACTTCAATACCTATTTGAAATTTTGCAAAAACTTCTACTAAATATCTCACCATGACTTTTAGTTCTTTATTTACATTTTAAAGATGATGTTGTATACTTGTTATACCCTACACCACTTTAGTGGGGAGGGTATATTGGGTTTGTGCTGATGTTTGTAACGCACAATAATATTGGTCCTATACCCACCTTAAAGTATACCAATCGGTTCAGAATCATTTTCTGGGTCGATTTAGCTATGTCCGTCCGTTCATGTAAACTTTGTAATCAAACTGCAGGTCGCAATTTTGAAGATAATTCAATGAAATTTGGCACATGATCTTTTATGGTATCGTAGACGAAGCCTATTGAAAATGGTTAATATCGGTCCATTATTTCACCTAGCCCCCATACAACTGAACCCCCGAATAGGTCTTTTAAAACTTGTAATCAAACTACAGGTCGCAATTTTGGAGATAATTCAATGAAATTTGGCACATGATCTTTTATGATACCGTAGACGAAGCCTATTGAAAATGTTTACCATCGGTCAATTATTTCACCTAGCCCCCATACAACTGAACCCCCGAATAGGTCTTTTAAAACTTGTAATCAAACTACAGGTCGCAATTTTGGAGATAATTCAATGAAATTTGGCACATGATTTTTTATGATACCGTAGACGAAGCCTATTGAAAATGGTTACCATCAATCCATTATTTCACCTAGCCCCCATACAACTGAACCCGCCGAATAGGGCTTTTAAGTTCATAATTATGTTTAATATACTCATATCTCGACAAAAAGCTGCAATAACCAAGTTGTATACAAGACTTGATGACCCCCACGAATTCCATAATAATAGGTTCTCATATGACCCTAGCCCCTATGAAAAGCCCCCATCAAAATTTCACTTAAATGTCCACAATTTTATTCAACAATAAACGGCTTAAGTATGTATATCTAAGGCAAGGTACAATTCAACTTAAATGCTTTATTATGGCAACTAAATCACATTATATTTTTGTCAAAGGTGTAGGGTATTATATAGTCGGCCTCGCCCGACTATAATTTCTTACTTGTTTTTATTTTACCGTCTTAAATTCTAAATTTTGGTCAATTTGTCGGATAATTTGGATGGATTATGTTGACAAATATTGCTGAAGTTATGAATGTAAAACTGAAATATTTTGCCAAAATATTTTTAGTTAACCCAGTTTGCTTGCGAAATATCGGTCAACAATTTCACCTAGCCCCCATATTATGTCCTATTCAGAAAATTACTATATTGCTTAAAAAAGCATGTATAGCGATGAAATTCAATATGAAAAAGTTTTTTTGGAAATGTATTTGTCAAAGTTTATGAGGATCGGTATATAATTGACTCTATCCCTCATAAAGAAAATGACTTTAAAGCTCATAATGTACTGCAATATAGGAACAAAATTCAACATAATCAAGTTTTAAAGGAACTAAAATATCTCTGTCAGATTTTATGAGAATTGGTCGATAATTGACCATACGTCTCATATAAGATCCCCTACAGAAAAGTACTTTAACGCTCATAACTGTCTTCATAATACCAGTTTAGCGACGAAATTTAACATAGTTACAAGTTCCACTTCAGAAAATGAATTTGTTATTTTAATGTCCAAATGTAAACATGAAACAAATAAAAATAATTTTGTTTACTTTTTTCTTAATTTGGTTATCTTTTTTTCGAATTTTAGTTAAAAAAAAATTTTGTTGTGGCAACACTGTACATAAGTAAGCTTAAGCCCCCTTCACACGAGCACACAAGTAATATGATCTGTCAAAATTGTGTGTAGAAGAGAACGGATGGGATCGTCTAAACGCAATATGTAATGAAACATCACACATTGAGAGAAAATACGGATGGAAAATTTGACAGTCGTATGGGTCTCTTCATTTTTTGAAATGATTCAAAAAACAAGCAAGTCGCATTAGATCAGGGATGTATTTTTATGTAAACACATACAAAAAAATTGAAACAGCTGTTCCATCTTACTTTGTTATTGTTTTATACCAATCGTGTAAACACAAAAAATATAAATCATACGACTTTTATTCCCTTTTTTGTCATACGGATGGAATTTCATTTTACTTTTTCATTAGACTTGTCGTATGTAAAGTGTGACCGTGTGAAGGGCCATTTATAGTGTAGGTGAATCAACGCAACGTCAACAGAAATTTCTTGCCCTATCTCGCGTGATAGGGAATCGCGATTTTGGGCAACAATGGTATACATAATTGGCGGCCAAACATGCCCCTGCGGGCATTGTGTTATTCTCACTCATACACATGCAATACGAATGTTCTCAGCAACAAAACAAACTATACACAAAACAAAATCAATTTAATTTAGTTGCTCTCTTTATGAAATGATACACAGAGAATATTTTCAAAAGCCGTTACAAATAAATGTTTGTATAAATCACACATCGGCAGAGCGTAAAATTTTCTTTCCACTTCACTACTTTACAGTGTACTGTATTATAAATAACAAAAAAACATTAAAATTTCTGGATTTTTTATGAATAGGATTGGAAAAAATTTAAACACGACCTATTATTTTTGAACATTGCTCTCGGAAATGCATTTATTTGCAATTTTAGATACAAAATGAATCTTAATATATACTCCATGTAAATAAAAGTAAAGAAATAATGGAAGATTTTAAAAAATGAAACAAATATTGGATCGTAAAAATTATCCTCCAAGAACTTTTGCGTTCATATACAGAGCTATAAATATCAATTAATTGAAAATATTTACAGGATAATGTTGTAGATAGGCTTGTATATCAAGAATTAACATAGTAGCGGATATTACATTTGTTTAGGAGTTTATGTCGTTGATTCACCTTTATTAAAATTCTAATTATTTTTTACAATTACTCAGAAAAAAATTCTTCAAATATATTTTTTTATGTATTTAATGGAAAATGTTCTTGAGATATTTTAAAATTAAAATAAATATTAAATATCAAACATTCTCATATGCAAAAATAACTTTCGGCAAACAAGAACTTATCTTTATGTTTAACTCCATCAAAAAACTTCCAAGCTCTCATTCTCTTAGTTTGGAATTTACGTACGTGTGTTGGAAAACAAACCAGAGAGCTCAATTGAGAGCTCGCTGCGCTTGTATGGTATAAATACTTTTGATAGATTTATAATGTAAATAATTATTTACAATTATATTTGTATTGTCAGTTATTCAAGCAATTAAACGCCAAAATTTTTTCGATTAACGGTTAATCATTTGAACACTTATAGAGGGACATATGTACATACATACATACATACATACATACATACATACATACATACATACATACATACATACATACATACATACATACATACATACATACATACATACATACATACATACATACATACATACATACATACATACATACATACATACATACATACATACATACATACATACATACATACATACATACATACATACATACATACATACATACATACATACATACATACATACATACATACATACATACATACATACATACATACATACATACATACATACATACATACATACATACATACATACATACATACATACATACATACATACATACATACATACATACATACATACATACATACATACATACATACATACATACATACATACATACATACATACATACATACATACATACATACATACATACATACATACATACATACATACATACATACATACATACATACATACATACATGATTCACAATCAATAATCTAACTGCCTGTTTCACAATATCGAAACAACATTTTCTTTCTTATAAATATATTGAAAACAAAAACAAAATTTTAAATTTGTTGTATTTAATATATTTGTAAGAAAGAAAATGTTCTTTCGCATTTAGAGAAACCGGCAGTAATAAATAAAACAAATTTTTAAAGATCACTTGCATGTCCATCAATATACATATGTACATACATAACTACAGATAAAAAACATACACATTAAAATAAAAAGGTAGACAATATATTTCTTATACTTTCCCACTTTTGCTTTGTCAGACCGTCATAAAACCTACGGCTACACAATCACACATACATAATTATTTCCCATATTATTGGTTCTTTTTTACTACCACAACAGAACCTGTTTCTTGCACACACATTTTGCTGATTTTCGGCTCGAATTTAACTCGAATTCAACTCGTTTTCCACTCGCTCGTAAGCGAGTTGAAAAAACAAAAACATGTAAATATCGCGTGTTGAAAAATAAAACTCGCGATTTTGAATTTTAAAACGAGCGATATAAATAAAATAGCGATCGCGAGCGATATTTTTACCTACCCTGGTTTAATATACTCGTATCTCAACAAAATGCTGCAATACCAAGAGCTATATTAGCCTTGATGACTCTCATGAATTTTATAATTATAGGGTCTCATTTGACCATAGCACCTATACAAAGCCCCCTTTAAAATTTGACTTAAATGTCCACAATTTTATTCAAAAACAAGTAAGAAATTATAGTCGGGCGAGGCCGACCATATAATACCCTACACCTTTGAAAAAAATATAATGTGATTTAGTTGCCATAATAAAGCAATTAAGTTGAATTGTACCTTGCCTTAGATATACATACTTAAGCCGTTTATTGTTGAATAAAATTGTGGACATTTAAGTGAAATTTTGATGGGGGCTTTTTTGGCATTAAACATAATTATGAACTTAAAAGCCCTATTCGGCGGGTTCAGATGTATGGGGGCTAGGTGAAATAATGGACCGATGTAAAACATTTTCAACAGGCTTCATCTACGGTACCATAAAAGATCATGTGCCAAATTTTATTGAATTATCTCCAAAATTGCGACCTGTAGTTTGATTACAAGCCCTATTGGGGGGTTCAGTTGTATGGGGGCTATGTGAAATAATGGACCGATTTTAACCATTTCGTCTTCTTCCCTGGGACAATAGAAGATCATGTACCAAATTTCATTGAATTATCTTCAACATTGCGACCTGTAGTTTGATTACAAAGTTTACATGGACGGACGGACAGACGGACATACGGACGGACAGACATAGCTAAATCGACTCAGAAAATGATTCTGAGCCGATTGGTATACTTTAAGGTGGGTATAGGACCAATATTATTGTGCGTTACAAACATCAGCACAAACCCAATACACCCTCCCCACTAAAGTGGTGGAGGGTATAATAAATGGCTTAATTATCTGAGGCAAGGTACAATTCAACTACAATGCTTTATTATGAAAACTAAATCACATTTTATTTTTGTAACAGGTGTATGGTATCATATGGTCGGCTCGCCCGACTATAATTTCTTACTTGTTGCAAGTTGTTTTTGTTTTTATAACGCACAATAATATTGGTCCTATACCTACCTTAAAGTATAACAATCGGCTCAGAATCATTTTCTGAGTCGACTTAGCTATGTCCGTCCGTCTGTCCGTCCGTCCATGTAAACCTTGTAATCAAACTACAGGTCGAAATTTTGAAAATAATTCAATGAAATTTGGTACATGATCTTCTATTGTTCCAGGGACGAAGTCTATTGAAAATGGTTAAGATCGTTCCATTATTTCACCTAGCGCCCATACAACTGAACCCGCCGAATAGGGCTTTTAAGTTCATAATTATGTTTAATATACTCATATCTCAAAAAAAGCTGCAAAAACCAAGTTCTATACAAGATTTGATGACCCTCACAAATTCCATAATAATAGGTCCTCATATGACCCTAGCCCCTATGAAAAGCCTCCATCAAAATTTCACTTAAATGTCCACAATTTTATTCAACAATAAACGGCTTAAGTATGTATATCTGAGGCAAGTTAAAATTCAATTTAAATGCTTTATTATGGCAAATAAATCACATTATATTTTTGTCAAAGGTGTAGGGTATTATATGGTCGGCCTCGCCCGACTATAATTTCTTACTTCTTTCAAGTTGTGTTTGTAATTTCTTTAACAAAGCGACATCTACCTGCTTTGTTGAATGCTGTCAAGCAACTAAATAAAATATTTGTATTTTTGATGCTCTTGTTTAGAAGTTCGTCTGGGATCGTGTTGTGTACATGTAATTTGCCGAAAATCTTCGTTGTCAGAACAACACTAGTCTGATGTAGAGCATGTGGAGAAGACAGTGAGCACTTTCTTTGCCACTGTCAAGCATTCGTCGATGTTAGATCTAAGCATTTAGGAAGTGATGTTATTGTGGAAATAACATTGCTGATTAACACTGATTGGAAAATTCTTAGGAATTACGTCCAGAAAACTGAGTTTCAGAACATTTAAAATAATATACTCAGTGAACAGTTTTTTTTTCATGAAAAGGAGCGCACAACAGACCCGATAGTGGACTATGTAGGTGTATTTCTTAGTATTTGATGTACTATACATCCTCCTATCAACCTAACCTAATTTTCGAAGAAATATAAAAATATTTTCCAATTATATACCACTTCACCCACCCACTCCATTAAAAGCTTTTCTTGGAAATATTTTTATATATTGCTTGATTAAGCTAATATTACCACCCGAATTGTGTAGCGTAACTATACACACATAAAATACCCTGTCGGAAATTAAGTTTGCTGTTATATTTTTTTTTTTTTTTGTAAATTTGTTAAATAAATTACCCAATATGTCTACTTTAGAATCTGTTGTCGCCGAAACAAACAGATTTAAAATCGTTTGATGAGGATTATCGCGCTACCCCGGAAAATTTCCAATCTCTACCTCTTAAATTCCAAAAACGGGAATGAATTGAATTATGGGCCAAAATTGACCGTAAATTCATCCAAATTAGAGAATCTGCCGATATTCTTGATCCGAAGAAGGCCAAAGCCATAAATTTAAGCGAAGTTGTTAGGCCAGTCAGATCTGCTAAAGCAACGGTTCCCAAATGGGGTCCGCGGACCCCTAGTGGTCCGTAGTAAAATCATAGGGGGTCCGCGAAGACGAACGAAAAAAAACCATGAATAAACAATATTCTGCTTTTATATGTATGTACAAATATCTCCAATTTTTGTGCAATAATCCCAAATTTTTTGGTGACTTTTTGAATTTTATTTTTTCGGTTGCTTATCAGGAAGAAGCTAGGCCCTACAAATTTATTGTATAACTTTTATAAAATAAAGTATTGCGTGATTTGTAATTTTTATTTCCTGTATATGTTCTGAAATAATGGTTTTTATTTCAGACAAATAATACTCTGCCTTACAATTAAATTAGGGATACTGGTACCGGAGTATGAAGTTCAATTCAAAGACAAGCTTATTACAGATTTAAGTTTATCAAATTGTAAGCAAAAGTGTTCTTGTTTGAAAGGATTAAAATTATATATTTCCAAAACAGAGGTGACTCTTTATGTATCTCTTTATAAATATTCCAATCCGACGTGATACACAGATTTTAACTTGATTTTGTTGACCAATACATATTATTAAATTAACATCAGAAAATCCATAGCGTTTCGCGTAAATATGTAGCCAAAAACCATGAAGTAAAATAATTCGTTGGTATTTTAAAATTCAAATTTAAGTTCCAAATTCACAGTACTTTAACAAAGAGTTCAAATCATATATTATGCGGATAACGCATTCCGCAACAACATAGAAGAAGTCCAACTTTCTTATATTATTTTCCCTCCGGTAGGTTAGTGGTTAGTGTTCTAGACTGGTAGACCGGAGGTGGTGGGTTCGATTCCCACCTGAGGCACTGGTTAAGGAGCGCACAACAGGCCCGATAGAGGCCTAGGTGTATTTCTTCGGATTTGATGTATATACATCCTCCTTTCAAACTAACTAACTAACTAACTAACTACTCATTTCACCCTTTGCAATCGCAACAAATTTTTGAAACGTGACTCCTTAAGCACATGTGACAATATTTGATAAGGAAACCTTTTCGCTACCTTGAAGAAAAATTAACATGAAAGATCTCACGATCATAAAATTATACATCATGTTAACATATCAACAAAGAAGTCATTCTATCTTCAAAACATGCAATTGAAACCCTATCTGAAATATTATATATTCTCAAAGTACGGGAATATTTTATAGATATGACATCTCTCCATTTATTAGACCTAGGAATTAATGAACTAGGTCAATTTTCGGATGGACAATTATTTAGAACAATAAGATATCAAAATATGTATGGGGGTCCGCGAAATTAAATAAGTTCTTCAAGGGGTCCGCGAAGTAAAAATCGGTGGGAACCGCTGTGCTAAAGGATTTTATAGGTCAAGCATGATCTCGATCGACGAATCGATTGAGAAGACTACGAAGGAAAATGAAACCCGACCATCTTTACCCGAACCCCCACAACCCAGCAGTTCTGCAGGTTTCACTGTACCCCCTTGTGATATACCAACGTTCAGCGGAGATTTTAAAAGCTGGGCTTCGTTTAGGGATCTTTTCAAGGCCATTTATGACAATAATACCCGTTTGAGTGGAGTTGAAAAACGTTTCCATCTTAAACAAAAAAAAGCGGCGAAGCCAAAGAAATAGACAATGCACCCTTAACAAATGATGGATTGCTTCTCAGTATGAGAATCGTAGGATGCAAATTAACGCGCAATTAAAAATCCTATTGAATTTACCCTTAGTAAGCACCATGTGTAGTGCTTCTATAAGAAAGCTGTATTGCAAATCTGAACTCTTTAGACATAGATACGGATCAGTGGGATCCTATCTTAGTATATCTATGCACATCGAAATTACCCAGAGAAACCCGAAGAGAATTTAGAAATCTCTTCCAGATTGTGCAGAGATGCCTTCTTGTACTAAATTCGGTTAATGATGTCCAGGACCATAGTAACAACCCTACCCACCCCAAACCCAAACAATTCCAAGATGTTAGAACACAGTATGACAGAAAAGGCAAAACATTTCATAACCTAACAAATGATTCAAATGGGAAAACCCCAAAAAATCAACCAAAACCCACAAAGAACCCACCCACTTGCAACCCACCCACTTGCAACCCACCCACTTGCAACCCACCCACTTGCAACCCACCCACTCAACACAAACGTAAAACCGAACAAAAATTGCCCCCTTCAACCCAAACAAACAACCCAAGCACCTAAATTAAATATGATGGTTCTATTTGTAAGCTTTGCAACGAAAACCATACTTTGAGGGAATATTCGTCATTCGATTCTCTTGGAATAAACGAGAGAATTGAGTTTGTAAAGAAACATGAAATATGATACAATTGTTTAGCCGCCGGTCATGTCATGTAGATATTGCGGTGGACGACATAATAGTCTATTACACACACCAATTTCTAGGATAAACCCACACAATGGTGATAATCAGGCATCTTCCTCGTCAAATACAGTTCAGTCTTTCTCGACCCACACCCAATCAAGCAAACCCATTCCCATAGATGACAGAACGAAGTTATTAGGAACAGCAGTTCTGAATGTAGAAGTCTAAGGTGAATTGTTTCCAGCTAGAGCGCTTATTGACCCAGCTTCAGACTTCTCATTTATAACAGATAAACTAAGAAGAAAGTAACATTTACCCACTAAACCCATAGTTGCAGAAATTTCTGGATTAAATGAGATAGTTTCTGCAAAATCAACTAAACTGTGTCAAGTTTCTTTACGCTCTAATACCCATAATAATTTCAAATTGAATATCCAAGCAATTGTAGTGAAAACACTACCAAAAAAATTACCCACCCAAAGTTTAAACCCCACCCTAATAAAAGACTTGGAAGATATTCAATTAAATAAAAGTTCTATTAAAGCAGACCTATAGACTTTATAATGGGCAGCGATTTCTACCCTCAAATATTGAAATCTGGAGTACGAGAAGATCATCTTAATACCCTAATAGCTCTGGAAACTGAGTTTGGCTGGATTTTAACCGGGCCCATTCAGAACACAAACAATACTCAACCCTTAGTTTCATACTTCAGTTCAGTCACGCTTGATAAAGTTTTGACCAAATTCTGGGAAATTGAAGATGTACCCACCCCACCCAAAACTTCAGAAGAAAGTTCTTTTTGTGAAGAAACTTATATGACCACTACCCGTCGCTTATCGAATGGCCGTTATCAAGTTAACCTTCCACATATATATAGCCTACGGTAGAGTTACGAAACTTACGACACGTAGCTATGTCTCAATTCTTAAGGAATGAGACATAATGAAAAAGCCAGAACTAACAAGTTAGAGTGCTATATTCGGCTGAGCCGAATCTTAAATACCCTCCACCAGCTACTTTTATATTAATACTTTTTTAATTGATCAAATATTTGTAGAAATAAGGCGGGCTTTTATCTTGGGGGCTTGAAACCCCCACATGAATTTAATAGAAAAATTCTTATATCTGAGAAACTATGTAGAATCTTTAAATATTACATGAAGTACTTTGACATTAATGTGAACATTTAGGGAATAATTGGCGGACTTTAAATGGGGGACTTGGCACTTACCATATTAATTAAATACAAAAATTCATTTATCTGGGAAACTAATAGAACTAGATTCTTCAAATTTTGCATAAATTACTTAAATATTCAACTGAACATTTTGGGGAAAACGAGCGGACGGGGCGTGGAGCCCCCATATGAATTAATTAGAAAAAATCGTATATCTTAGAAACTATTAGAGCTAGAATCTTCAAATTTTACTTGAAAAACTTTGACATTCATCTGAACAATTAGAGTATAACGGGCGGACTTTCAATGGGGAACTTGACAACTCCCATATGACTTAAATATAAAATTTCGTTTATCTGGGAAACTAATACAACTAGATTCTTCAAATTTTGCAGAAATTACTTCAATAATCATCTGAATATTTTGGAGGAAAAAGATCGGACTTTAATCTGGGGAGCTTGAAGCCCCCACATGAATGAAATAGAAAAATTGTATATCTGGAAACTACTAGAGCTAGAATCTTAAAATTTTACATAAAAAACTCTGACATTCATGTGAACATTTAGAGAATAACGGGCGAGCTTTCAATTGGGTGCTTGGCACTACATAAATGAATTAAATACATAATTTCTTGGAAACTATTATATTATTCAAATTTTTCATAGATAGATAGAAATTGGCGAATTTTCACTAATTTGCTTGGCATCTCTAATATGTAACATATTGTAAATCTAGGGAACTATTGCAGTTAGAATCTTCAAAATCGTTAAGTGGGTTTTTTATTTATACTGCTTTTAGGGTAGCAAAGCACACTGGGTAATAATATTGAGTGAAGATTAATAGTAAAAAGAATGTAACGGCTATGTTTTTTTATGAACATTCTTTACATTCCTCACCTTCTCTATTTTCTGGCTTGACCAACAGTTTTATAAACTAAAACGCACATTTTTATTAAATATATTGACTCGACAAGAGCAAATATAAGATCATTCAAAACTTCTTTATTTAAAATCTATTACATAACCGAAATTTATCAAGTGGAAATAAAATTAAAAGAAATCAAATTTTAGAAACTTTGGTGAATATATTGTGAAAACATTTAAGGAAAGCAGTGAATTTATTAAAAATCAGATTGTGCCATATATTTGGTGGCCTTTATACGGTCAAGTGGTGTTAAGCCGAGTAACCGCATGGTCTCAGGGTTATAACCCATCCTTATTCTCGGAATTCTATTCATCCTACTCCATAATACTGGTGGTAAGATATGACCGTACATTCAATATGATATTGGAGTGTAGCAAATTTCTTTTATTTAACACCCTTAGGAGAATTATTGTTTTTACCGAAGCTGCTACCACTAATTAACCTGCTTTCCGAAATCCGATCTCCGGATATTATCACTACCTTGGCTAAGAACAATATACAAAACAAATTAGTTGTTTTGGTCAACCAAGATATCCTAAGAAGAAATATTTCTCCATCCAACAACAACTTCATTACGGCCAGTGTTTTAACTCCAACTCGGATAACTATCCCAATTCGGAGTTAAGCTTTTTACCTCACTTGCAAGCTTAAACTTATCAATATTCCACTAAAATTAAATTCTAACAAACTTTATTTATATTCTACTTATTAAATCTATGAATCATTAAAAAAAACTAAACCTTAAATTTTAAACCTAAACTTTAAAACTTCTTGCTCATTGCGGTAAAAGTTATAGTAATTGTTTAAATCAAACAAACATTACTTCCTTAATATACAATGAGTACGAAATTGTAAAGATCATTATTCTACACAGTTCTATATATTCCTAATACTATATATTCCTAATACTTTATAACATTTATCCTATACTAAACAATTTTTCATCTATATATAAATACAAATGAATGTGTGTTTGTTTGTATGTTTGAACGTTATAGACTACAAAACTGCTGAACCGATTTTCTTGAAATTTTCACAGCGTATTCCTGTATGTCTGGAATAGGTAATAGGCTACTTTTTATTTTGAAATTTCAAGTGGGCGAGGTGCCACGCCCATATTAGAAAATGTTACAGTTAGAGTCCTCAAATTTGTCGGAGCCACTTTAGTGTCCATATGATTATTTAGGACAAAAAGTAGGCGGACTAGCATTAGGGGGCGTGGCACCTCCCATATAAATTAAAAACAAAAATTCGTTTATCTTAGAAACAATTACAGTTAGAATCTTAAAATTTTGCACAAATAACTTTAACATCCATGTTAACATATTGGAAAATAAATTGGCGGACTACCCATGAGGGGAGCGGCACCTCCCATATTAACTAAATGCAAAAATTCGTTTATCTGGGAAACTAATAGAACTAAATACTTCAACTTTTGCACTAAGAACTTAAATATTCGTCTGAACATTTTGGATGAAAAAGATCGGACTTCCATCTGGGGGGGCTTGGAGCACTCATATGAATTAAATAGAAAAATTCGTATATCTGAGAAACTATTAGAGCTAGAATCTTCAAATTTTACTTGAAGAACTTTGACATTCATCTGAACAATTAGAGTATAACGGGCGGACTTTCAATGGGGGACTTGGTACCTAATAGAACTAGATTCTTCAAATTTTGCACAAATTACTTTAATATTCATCTAAACATTTTGAGAAAAAAGGGCGGGGCTTTTATCTTGGGGGCTTGAAACACCCACATGAATTTAATAGAAAAATTCTTATATCTGAGAAACTATGTAGAATCTTTAAATATTACATGAAGTACTTTGACATTAATGTGAACATTTAGGGAATAATTGGCGGACTTTAAATGGGGGACTTGGCACTTTCCATATTAATTAAATACAAAAATTCATTTATCTGGGAAACTAATAGAACTAGATTCTTCAAATTTTGCATAAATTACTTTAATATTCAACTGAACATTTTGGAGGAAAACGAGCGGACTTTCATATGGGGGCGTGGAGTCCCCATATAATTTATTAGAAAAAATCGTATATCTTAGAAACTATTAGAGCTAGAATCTTCAAATTTTACTTGAAAAACTTTGACATTCATCTGAACAATTAGAGTATAACGGGCGGACTTTCAATGGGGAACTTGACAACTCCCATATGACTTAAATATAAAATTTCGTTTATCTGGGAAACTAATACAACTAGATTCTTCAAATTTTGCAGAAATTACTTCAATAATCATCTGAATATTTTGGAGGAAAAATATCGGTCTTTCATCTGGGAGCTTGAAGCCCCCACATGAATGAAATAGAAAAATTGTATATCTGGAAACTACTAGAGCTAGAATCTTAAAATTTTACATAAAAAACTCTGACATTCATGTGAACATTTAGAGAATAACGGGCGAGCTTTCAATTGGGGCTTGGCACTACATAAATGAATTAAATACAAAATTTCGTATATCTTGGAAACTATTATATTATTCAAATTTTTCATAGATAGATAGAAATTGGCGAACTTTCAGTAATTTGCTTGGTATATCTAATATGTAACATATAAATCTAGAGAACTATTGCAGTTAGAATCTTCAAAATCGTTAAGTGGGTTTTTTATTTATACTGCTTTTAGGGTAGCAAAGCACACTGGGTAAAGCTATTTAATATATAAAATCTAATCATATGTATAAAGTTTTCTAACAATCCTACTTATATCTCTATAACAAATGTTTACTTAAAAATCTAACTACAAAAATATGTCAACAAACTAAAATAACAATAATGATTTTATATACAGATTTAAACCTTTATTATACTACTTAACATTTTATAAATATTATATTAACTACTTCTTAAATATGTCTATATACCTAATTTAAATACTTTCTAACAAAATGCAAACTTAATTCCATTACTTTCGTGGGAGAATCAGATAATGTATGTAAGTTGATGAGTACAAAATAAAAACAAAAATAATATCATAAATCAATTAACGTAACTTCATTTTCAATATTAAGAGAAATCATATTGTTTAAAATAAGAGCTGAAGATCGATAATGTTTTTTTTTCATCAATAAATGTCTCTTAGTTTACGCATATTTGTTTTTTTTTTTTTGCTACCCTAAAAGCAATATATA
The DNA here is from genome assembly GCF_015586225.1 of Lucilia sericata. Classification (NCBI taxonomy): domain Eukaryota; kingdom Metazoa; phylum Arthropoda; class Insecta; order Diptera; family Calliphoridae; genus Lucilia; species Lucilia sericata. The sequence goes on along the minus strand of NW_023995507.1, from coordinate 63,379 downwards.
TAAAAATCTTCTTAATAATTTTGAAGATTCTAACTGTACATACATTCATACATACTACAATACCTCATACATACACATACATACATACATACATACATACTACCATACATACATTCCTACATACATACATCACATACATACATACATACATCATACATACATACATACATACATACATACATACCATACCTCCACAACATACATACATACATCATACAATACATACATACATACATACATCCATACATACATACATACATACATACATACATACTACATACATACATACTACATACATACATACATACATACATACATACATACATACATACATACAATACATACATACATACATACATACATACTACATACATACATACATACATACATACATCATACATACATACATACATACATACATACATACATACATACATACATACATACATACATACATACATACATACATACATACATACATACATACATACATACATACATACATACATACATACATACATACATACATACATACATACATACATACATACATACATACATACCTACATACATACATACATACATACATACATACATACATACATACATACATACATACATACATACATACATACATACATACATACATACTATACATACATACATACATACATACATACATACATACATACATACATACATACATACTCATACATACATACATACATACATACATACATACATACATACATACATACATACATACATACATACATACATACACATACATACATACATACATACATACATAGCATACATACATACATACATACATACATACATACATACATACATACATACATACATACATACATACAT
>NW_023995507.1:47500-57500 GCF_015586225.1 Lucilia sericata | reverse complement strand
TTTTAAGATGAATATCTTCTGAAAAAAATTAATTAACTAATATTTTCGTTCACTAGTATATGAAATCCCAGTAATAACGTACAAAAAATAACGTATCAAAACCATATTTATTATTTAGTACCTTTCGAACAACTGTGTTTATTTTCGTGCTTCTACTAATACATTCTCACCAGTTAGGTTTTTGACAGGGGACTTAGGTCTTTGACAATCCCTTTCGCCTATATGCTACTATATGTTTATAACACCCAAAAATATTGGTCACATACACATACATTAGAGTGATTCAAGCTTGTATGAAGGAAAAAATTTGGCCATTTAGTAATAAATTTTGAACTTTATTCTAAAGGAATCGTAATGTGCACAGAGTAAGCATTTCGGAAAGATATAAAACACAAAAATTGCTTGAAAACTTTAAAAGTTATTGGAAATTCCCCAGGCTATTAACGTGTCCCACAGCACATGAATTCGAAATGTGACTAAAAAATTTACTTTATTTGGGATATATTCTACAAAACCATTTTGTTACTTAAAATATATCTATAATTACTCAAATATTAGTTTTTACCCTTATAATATAACGCTAACTCGTTCTCAGTTATAGTCAAAAAAGTTTGATTTTTTTCAACGGTAGTTTCAAATCTCCAATTTCAGTTTTTTTGAAACTTTGTTAAACAAATTTCAAAATTTTTAGGAGATCTCATGGGGATTTATGGTCAATAGATAAGGCTATTAAACGGTGAAAAAAAATAGATCAATCATTCATACAGTTTAGCTGTACCTGCGATTTGAACACGGCGGATTTCGGGAAAATCGCATTTTTTTGTAACATTTTAGAGAATACGTATTAATTCTTTACTGTTGCACATTTTAAATAAAGTATTATCAGAGTATTATAGTCTTGTAGGAGAACTTTATTTATTTAATTATATTGTTCTGATCCCCATGACCAGAAAGTAAAAAATACACTTTTAACTTTTTACACTTCAATATAAATTTTTATTTCATAAAACAAGTGATCAATAATTTAAATTTATAAGATCATCAAAACTAAATGATCTGTTTTTCTACCTGCAGTAAATTTACATGTTTGTTTGTATGTACATTTAAATGCGTTGATATACAAATAAATGTACATACTTGTACTTATAAAAAATACCGTTAGGTCTAACAGTTGTTCTTAAGTAGAAGTCTTCTCATCTATATGTACATCATTTGAAGTAAAAAGTAGATTTTTGAAAGAGGGCGTTTTATGTACTTCCCGTTGCAATAAAGTGTGACTACTCTTACCAACCCATCTGAGCCAGGATGTAATTCTTCGACTTTGGCAAGTGGCCACTTACCTGGAACACTTTGTTCGTGGAGAAGAAGTACGATGTCACCAACTTTTATATTTCTTTCGACCTTATTCCATTTTGGTCTAGCTTGAAGACGACATAAATATTCTTTGTTCCAGCGATGTTCTACTACTTTCCAACGGCTTAAACGGTTAAGATGAGCATCAAGTAAGTCATCATCGGGGATACAATTGGTAGGTTCTCCAATAAGAAAATGTGCTGGTGTGAGTACATCGGCATCTTCCGGATCGGCTGATAAGGGACATAACGGCCTGGAAATTAGGCAGCTTTCTATTTGTGCAAAGAGGGTACTGAGTTCTTCGTATGTTAGTGTGCGATCTTTCGTTATGCGGCGCAAGTGATGTTTCTTGGATTTCACACCAGCTTCCCAGAGTCCGCCAAAGTGGGGTAAAGCAGGCGGAATAAAGTGCCATGTTGTACCTTGATTGGCTAAAGTTTCTGCGAGATGCTCGGGAAGTGATGTTCTGTTTCGGAGATACAGAACTTGGAGTTCTTTGTTTGCACCCACGAAATTAGTACCACAGTCCGAGTATAAATCGGTGCATAAGCCTCTACGCGCAGTAAAGTGACGGAATGCTGCTAAGAAAGTATCCTCATTTAGACTAGTGACAGCCTCTAAATGTATCGCCTTCGTACACATGCAGATAAAAAGACAAATGTATCCCTTGGAAGTAGCAAAGCAAAATAATTTTAGTTATTTGTTCAGAAAATGTAAACTTTATAGAAAAATAGAAATAATCATTAATAGTGTTCCAATTGATACCAAGGGCTTTTGACATTTTTGGTTCATAAATAGAAAATGAGTTTTTAACTTCACGATCATCTTCAGGAATGTTCTCCATGAACTCTAAAGAATTAGAATTCCATTTTCTTAAATGAAGAATTCCATTTTCTTAAAAGGCTAGAGAGTTGTTTTTGTAAAACTAGTGCTTCTTCTAGGTTATCCGCACCTGATATCACATCATCAACATAAGTGTCTGTTCGAAGTATTTGACTAGGAGATCAATTTTTTGAGGTATTAGAAAATCAGGATCCGCCAAAAAGAACGTTGAGAGATCTGGAATGCAATCAGAGGTAATTTTGTTTGGAACGTAAGATGTAACTGTAGGAACTACAAGAGCAGTTATAGGAAATTCAAATTATAGTTCGTATCTAGAATGGATTAAAAATCGTGTAGATTTTTTAACAGTTATTGCTTTGTTTCCTCCAATTCCAGAAACGTCCACTCGAGTTTTGTGTTTCGGTATAGCTAATAATTTAGAAATCTCCTCTGAAATAAATAAAAGTTGTGATCCTTGGTCTACTAGGGCTTTTACGCAATATGTTTTATTTACCGTTTTTATTAAAACTTTTACGGTGGGTAATAAAGCAGGGTTGAGATTTTGAATACTTAAATTGGAAACATTTGTACTTACAGTAGCAGAATCAGGTGTTGATGTAGTAGCAGGACGCTGGAAAGTTTGATTATCTACTGTGTTGTTCACCACAGGTGGGGTGGTTTGATTAGAATCGGATCGGCAGAATTCGCAAATGTGGCATCTAGTATTCAATCTACAAGATGATTGGAAATGCCCACTGTTTAGGCAGTTTCGACAGAGGCGATGTTGATTTACAAATTTTTTCTTCTCCGCTGAAGACAATGTTGTAAATCGAAAACATTTGTAAAGAGGATGTCATTTATGGCAGCATGGGCAGTTGTCATTATTTACAGTTGAAGTAGTGTGAGCTCGTATCATTCTTGTTGGTTTCTTAAGTATTTCCTTACCGTAAATACTTGAATTTGGGTTAGTTTCCTCTTCAAGAGATTCCATGGTGCGGAAGGTAGTTTCCAGAAAATTAAACATATCAGACATGGGCGGAATGGAAGTACTAGCCTTAAGCGATTGCTCCCATTCTTTACGAGTCTGCATTTCAAGTTTTTGTGTAATTAGATACACCAGAATTAAATCCCATGTATAAATATCTATTTTCAGTGATTTAAGTTGCGACAGGCAGGCCCGAGTTGTGTCTAGTAGACCCTTTATTTTCAAGATTTGTTCAAGGAGTTTCCTTTCATTATGAAATCTCTTCTCGAGAGCATCCCATGCTAAATCATAACTGGATTCTGCTGCCGGATATTCGTTGACCATGCTAAGTGGAGTTCCAGTACATGAAGGCTTCAAATTAAAATATTTCTGCACCTTTGTTAGGGAATTGTTCTGATGAACCAGTGTTTTGAACATGTCTCGATACGAAATCCATTCTCGGTAATCCCCAGAAAAAGTAGGCAAATCAATTTTTGGAAGCTTTGCTCCAGCGCAGAATGATTCGTTACAGGTAGTGGAGGCGAAGGTACTTGCGTGGACGGTTGGAGTCTGTGGAGAATCAAATTCATAAAGTAAATCTAGAAGATTAGTTTTTAGAGCTATGTAAACATCATAGCATTTACTTAAATACGGCACATCTTTCTCAGCGATTGAACTTTCGCGTATTATCTCATTTAATTGTTCATGTCTATCTTTGAAGGTTTTAAAATTGTATTCCAAATCCTCCAGAATTGTTTGAACATACCCTTTGGATAACGCTTCCTTCGGTTTGGCATGAAAACACGTAGACACACCTTCGATGTGTGCAAATATTTTTTTCTGGTCTTCTATTGCTTGAAGAGTTGAAGTCATCTTTTCCTGAATTTAGCTCGAAATTCGTGGGGAAATAATAGTACAGCACGTACGTTGTTGATACCGTAGGCAAGACGGCAGTACATTTAAAACGCAAATTATTTGGGTATTTGTCAGTATATGGACTGTTCCCGGGTTTCGGCACCATTTAAATGTAGGAGAATTTTATTTATTGAATTATATTGTTCAGATCCCCATAATCAGAAAGTAAAAAAATACACTTTTAATGTTTTACACTTTAATATAAATCTTTATTTAATAAAGTTGACTGCTTCTTGCAGAAGATAAAAACAAGTGATCAATAATTTCAATTTTCAAGATTATCAAAACTAAATGATCTGTTTTTATACCCTCCACCACCATCAGTGGTGATAGACGGTATATATAACTTTGTCATTCCGTGTGTAACACCAAGAAATATTCATCTGAGACCCAACAAAGTAAATATATTCTGGGTCCTTATCGAATTCTGGGTCGATTTAGCTATGTCTGTCTGTCCGTCTGTCTGTGTAAAACACGCTCACGATGAAACGAAGCAATCGAGTTTAACCAAATTCACCCAAAATGTTCTTCATTTTCCTAAGTTGTTTGGTATTGAAAAAATAAAAAGATAAAAGTTACGGTGCAGGGCCTAAATAACCCAGTACCGGCGGCAAGTGTTGATCTACTCGCGAGTCACGTGTCGTCGTCATCCTGCAATCGTGAGCAAAATACTACTACGGAGGTGGGTACCTTGGCCTCCGTGGCGGACAATGCGTCAAGTATACAGCATGCCGCTTGCAAAAATATGGGGGTGAAAGAGAAGGATGTACTCGGAGAGAGCTCTAAGCTACCTCAGCCTTTAAATATAGGTGAGGGTTCCGACTCTGAATCCTCAGATGATAATAATAATAATACCATTATAGCAAATCCCAAAAAGGATGAAGTAGAGCAAATGGTGAAAGAGGTGAGTGATAGCATAGCTAAACTACCTATTACTAAGAAAAGACTTTCTGGAGCACAGAGGAGGAAGTTGAAAAAGATGCTTCAGGAAATCATAGTTAGTCAATCCCACGACACTCCAAAGGAAAAATCGGACTCTCTCACAAGATCTGAGGCAAAAAGGATCAGGTCTCCCGAGGAGTTGACAACTGAGAATAAACCTAAGAAGAAAAAGAGCTCCCCGTCTTCTAATACACAGTCGAAGCCAAGCCATACTTCACTCAAAGGAATCTCAAGTGGGAATCCTGCGAGTAAGGGTGACAACTCCAAGCCAGATATTCCGAAGACGAACACGTCGGCGAAATCAACCTCGAAGGTAAGAGTATCTCAAAAGAAGCCCCGAAAAACGAGGAAGGAGAAGCTAGACGGAGGAAAAGTAAAAGAGCCGCCATCTTACGCCAAAGTTGCCAGAAGTAGGCACCGGGACGATCTCTGCTATGCAGTTTACGATGCCGGTAATCCGACAGGCAAAATTCCAATAGACCAACAGAGTAAACAATAAGATTGTGGACCATGCAATCGCTTCAAAGCAAACAACCAATAGAGAGCGAGAACTGCGAGTTCAGCATGGGCGTGATGTTAATGAGGTTGGCATCTCACCAATGTGTTAGCACCCTAAAGAACTTGGTGGAAAGTATCCCTCCTCCCTGGGACGGCGCTAGGCTGGGACTGGCAAAGAAGAGCGAGCTTCCGGTGCTCCTAAAGTCCACTGTCTACATAAAAGGATGGGGCAGTAAACTGGCTAATGAACGTGTACTGGAAATTCTTGGAGGTCAAAATGCTGAGCTGGCCGTGGAAAAATGGGATGTCTTTTACAGGAAAGAAGAACCTGAGGGAACTTTATTTGTAATAGGTATCGACCAGAAATCCATGACTAGTCTTGCCAAGAATAAAGGTAGGGCTTACTTCGTCTCTAAATCTGTCATATTCAAAATTGGGAAGGTGCCGATTGGAAGGTCTATTACAACAATCCTCGAAAAGGACACTAAAAAACCTAAGACCACAGCATCTGTATCCACTACTGATAACGTTGAGGAGTCAAATCCAAAAATCGAGGAATTTACCATTAACTCGCCAGAAGAAAGTGTAGTTGCCCTTTCCAAAATTGGGAAGGCGCCGATTGAAAAGGCTGTCAAAACCGGCCCCGACAAGGACACTAAAACACCTAAGACAGTACCCAAAGCATCATTAGCAAGTACTACCAATGTTGAGGAGTCAAATCCTAAAAGCGAGGTGGAAATCACTCACCCGCCAGAAGACAGAACAGCAGTGCTCTCCAGAATTGGGAATGTGTCTATTAAAAATTATGCTATTCCTATTCCTGATAAGGACACCGCAGTGCCATCAACAGTACCCTCTGCATTAATAGCCACTTCAGGCTATCCGGAGGAGTCAAATCCAAAGAGCGAGGAGGTGACCACCAACTCGCTGGAAGACAGTTTAATGGATGACAATGATTGAGGTTATCCAAATAAACCTCCATAGGAGCGAGACAGCTACCAACGCTCTGATGGCTAAAATCAACACAGGTAAAATACATATAGCTTTAATCCAGGAACTTTGGACGATTCGTAACAAGGTTTCTGGATTAAATCACGTAAAATTCCAACAGGATCTCGCCCGAGAACATGTATCTTATGTCACAAGAACTTATGTTTTCTCCTCTCAACAGGATTATCAACATCGGATGCAACGGTGCTGAAGCAAGGTCGTGGCAACATATTTCTTGCATCTATTTACCTGCCTTTCGATTCTCCGACACTACCACCAACGTCGGATCTGATGAAACTGGTTGAAGAGGCACAAAGAAAAAATAAGAAAATTGTAATAGGTTGTGATGCCAACTCGCACCATGTAGCTTGGGGTAGTACAAACACCAATCGCAGGGGACAAGCCCTCATGGATTTCCTTAATACTAAAGACTTGAAAACATTGAACTTAGGTAATAAAGCTACCTTCGTCAATAGAATCAGAGAAGAAGTATTAGATATAAATATATGTTCAGAAGAGCTTATAAACGAAATTCAGGATTGGAGAGTTTCTGACGAGCACTCCTTTTCTGATCATCGGTACATAAGATTCAAAATACTAAGGCCACCACCAAAGCCGATAAAGTTTCGGAATAAGTCTAAAACTAATTGGACAATGTTCGGGACCTTACTAAAGAACCGTTTAGGTCAGGACACTTTTCAATGTCGAAATAAAGAGGATATAGATGCCAAAGTGGAAACGTTCACAAGTGCCCTGGTTGAATCGTTCGAGGACAGCTGCCCTCTGCGACAGCGGAGATCTGCCCAGAAAAAACCCTGGGTAACTGGGGAGATCCGGAACCTTGGGAAGACTCTTCGCAAACTATTTAACCGCGCACGGCGTAAAAAGACCGCAGTATACTGGGATGAGTATCGTAATAAACTTAGTGAATATAAGAAAATCGTTCGAAAAGCCAAACGAGACTCCTGGAAACTTTTCTGTGAACAGGTAGATAGCGTAAATGACGTATCGAAGATAAAAAATTCCTATCCAAAACTCATGTCCAACCGGAATCTATGATCGATGACACGGGCAGGAGGCTTGAGGATATGGAGGAGACAATTAAACTCCTAATGGATTCTCATTTCCCACCCGGTATATCGAATAACATAGATGAACCGATATTGGAGGAAGGGGAGGATAACACGAAAATAGTTATTACAACTGACATGGTTAAAGGGGCAATCAAGAGCTTTGCTCCCTATAAAGCTGCAGGGCCGGATGGAATTTTCCCGGCACTTTTGCAGATGGAGGCGGGACTGGTTTCCGTACATCTGTCACAGATATTCACTGCATGCTTAAAATTGGCATATACCCCAGTTAAATGGCAGGATGCAAGGGTAATATTTATACCCAAACCAGGGAAACCTAGCTATGCGACACCTAAGTCCTATCGACCGATAAGTCTTACGTCCTTCCTACTTAAAACCTTGGAACGGATAGTCGATAGCATGGTTAAAAGCAGCATACCATACAAAGACCTTAAATATAAGCAGCATGCTTATGTAAAGTGACGATCGGTGGAAACCGCTTTAAATGAAGTTGTCCACTACATAGGTGAATCTTTCGATAGCAAACTGTATACACTGGCGGTATGCATTGACATCGAAGGCGCTTTCAATAACGTGCACACTGATACCCTTATCCAATCCCTAGACCAGTTTTATGTTGACCGGGTGCTCCGTAACTGGATCAACTAAATGCTAAGGAATATGTGGATAAGCTGCGAGATGTACGATATAACTATCAGGAAAAATGTATTTCGCGGTATACCACAGGGTGGCGTTTTGTCACCTTTACTCTGGGTTACCACGATTAATAGCCTCCTAAGGACCCTAACCGAGAAAGGACTTAGACCTGTCTGCGATGCAGACGATGTCGTAATACTTTTAAAGGGAAAGGATCCAAATTACTTGTGTAGAAGAGCTGAGGTAGCTCTGAATACGGCCTTGAGCCGGCGATTACAGCCGAACGGCTCTTTACTTTAAGCGAACTGGCCAAAAGCGGTTATAGGACACGTCATTAATGTATACTGGACACATTGGAAGGTTATACACATTCATCGGACTTGCCTGATCGCATACCAGACACTGAATATGTCGGAAACTTTGAAACGCTAATCCCAGATAGAATGTCTTGGTCAAGCGGAACATTAGAGCAAATACCAATAGGAATCCGTTGCTACACGGATGGCTCTAAATTAGGGGACAAAGTGGGCCTGGGGTTCTATATTGAAGACCCAGAAACAGAAATATACCACGGTTTACCTAATCATAACACAAGCTTTCAGGCAGAAGTACGAGCAATAACGGAATGTGTAAATTGGATTAGAATAAATATGGCGCCCACAGGGCTTAATATATTTACCGACAGCCAGAAGGCAATTTGTGCGATATCAGGTAATAGAATTAAATCTAAGACCGTATTGGATTGTAAGAAAGCTTTAACTGAATACTCTCCCAGAGGTGAGGTTCACATCATATGGGTACCAGGCCACTCGGGAGTAGTCGGCAACGAAAGGGCGAATGTAATAGCTTTAAAGGGAAGGGAGCTGATGTAGTTAACCTGACAAACGCAAAACCAGTCGACGCAACAAAAGCTGAATTAAAAATATGGATGAGGGAGAGAATCCCATAAGGCCTCTTGGAATAATGAAACGGTGGGTAGAACCACAAAGATTCTATGGGGTGACCCTGATGAGAGCAAGACGAGAAATCTTCTCAAAATGAGCAAGTCTGAGGTTAGTATGATGGTACGTATTCTGAGTGGACACACAGGATTACGAGCACACCTATACAAAATTGGACGTGCGGATTCAGACGAATGTAGAGCATGTGGAGAGGACGGTGAAACTCTGGAGCACTTTCTTTGCCATTGTCAGGCATTCGTCGAAGTTAGATCCAAGTATCTTGGAAGTGTTGTTATTCCGGAAATAACATTCTTAACCAACACCGATTGGAAGATTCTTAGGAATTACGTCCAGGAAACTGAGTTTCTGAACATGGAAAAATAATACATTCAGTGAAAAATTTTTTTTTTTTTTTCTTTCTTGAATTGGAGCGCACAACAGGCCCGATATTGGCCTAGGTGTATTTCTTCGGATTTGATGTAGTATACATCCTCCTATCAACCTAACCTAACCTTGGTATTGAAAATGGTTCACACCGAGAAAAGTTATGAATCAAAATTCAACACAACCTCGAAAAAATAAGCATTTTTTATACATTCTGATGTAATTTTCTCGAAAACTATGCAAGATAATTCCAAAAGTACATATTCCCGAAAAAAATTAAAAATTGAAATCTTATGTCAATAGAATTCATTGAGAGAAAAAATTTTCTGGATCGGTCTATAATTGGACATAGCTCCCATACAAGGTCCCCTCCCGAAAATCACTTAAACGCGCATAACTCATTACTAAATTAAGATATCCATACTTGCAAGTATTACTCATATGCACAAAAATATTACTGTGAA